>NC_085091.1:3611522-3669022 GCF_963422355.1 Corticium candelabrum | reverse complement strand
ATTTGCCTTGTGTATAGAATTGATCTCATACTGCTGCAAAAATTCAAGCCAGCAGCCTCTCCTTCCTTTTCATTCGCCATATTCAGTGAATGCAACCGTTGGAGTGCTTTAAGATTTGTAATAAGATGAAAGGGTTTTCCTAAATACACTCTGAATTTCTTAATAGCAAGAACCACTGCAAGTAATTCTTTTTTTAGTTGTTCCATAGCGTCTCTCTGCCTGTGCCAATGCATGATGGTAAAATGCGATGGGCTTCAACTGTGCTCCTGCTTGTTCCCGATTTGCTAACATTGCCTCTACTCCTTGATCGCTCACATCCGTGACCAACACAAATTTAATTTCTTACTAAAGTTTGGAATATTTAGTGCCACCGCAATTGCTATACTCTGCTCTAAATCCTCAAATGACCTAATCATTTTTCTTGTTCATATCAATCTTTGTTACCCATCTCGCTCCAATGCCTCACTTAAGGTTTGGCCATCTCCAACATCCCTGGTAACCATCTCTGTACGGTCTGTGCCCTTTTGATCATTCCAATTTTTGCATTTCAATGCTGTTAAAATTTGCAAATGTCTCTAATGTTCTAATGTACATTTGATTTTCTACAAACCATAAAGCAATAATTTGCAATTTTGGTTGAGCAGTGATTCTATTGTTTGATAAGGACGTTGTTCAACTGTTGGAAATGTATCTTATTGTCAATTGTTAGATTTTAATGTTTACACAAATTGAAAATTGCAACAGTGGCAGTGGTACCGTTTAATCGTTCTAATTTTATAACATCTTGCTCAACACTCCGGCCAACATATGAAGTGAGAAAATTTGCCACCACAATGTACTATAAGTCGGCTGTAGGTGCTAATTGTGTTAATAAAGTTTAATTGCACACGTTGCTTCCACGAGCAGATGCTAAACAAAGAAAGGTGGAGCCTTACGATGACATCACGTTTGTCTATTGGTCAGTAATGACACCATTTCTCGTCTATTGGTCGTAATAGCTTTATTTGCATGTGTGCTAATCGAGTATAAATACAGTTATACGGTCATACGTATGGTCATTGGCCAGATGACTACTATACCCTTAGCCCAGATATCCGGGCCTCAGGTAACAAACAGACAGACTAAGAGATGGTCAGACTGAGGGCAGACAAACAGCTACATTTGTAGTTAGGTTTTATATTTTTGCAGTCTTGATGCAAACAAGTTAACACACTTTATGTTATCATATTCCTTTTTAGCTATCACACATAAAAATGCAGCAACAACAACAGAAAGCTACGAAACATGATCAACTCCAATCGCAGCTGCAGAGAATTAAAGTTGTAAGGCAATCAATGATTACATTTAGCTATAGAATGGTGACAATTGCATGGCTTGTGTTTAGCAATTGCAAGCATCCGAGCGTTGTGTTCATGATCGTGCACAGAAAATTAGTGTATTACAAGGAGAGGTGGATGCAACTGGCCAACAGCTGGAGACAAACAAAGAGACTATAAGGCAGTTGGAGAGAAAATTGGGTCAAGCGAAGACGGACTATAGATCAAGTCAGAATGAAGTTGAGCAGCTTGTTACAAAGCTGGCACATGAAGAAGAGACAGTATGTATAGTTGGTTGTAGTAGTAGTTGTTGTTGTTGTTAGTTAGTAGTTAGACTTGTCTAGGAATACCCTGCTCTTGTGAACTCTTATTGGAAACCATCTTGCTTGTTTGTAGGAGGTGAATGTTTACTATAACAGGAAGGTACCACTTAAGGAGCCCCTTAGCAATAGCAACACCTTAGTCACTGTGCCATTGATTAAAAAGATTAACAATGCTGACACTCACCAAGTTTTGTACGCAGATGATGCGTGCTGTCTATGCTGGAAAACTAGATTCAAGTAGAAAATGGTGGAAACGGCTTACGACAATTGGTCCTAAATATGGATATCACCCCAATGGTGCTAAGAGCGAAACCAGAATGTTTGAAGAGCCAAGTCTACTTTTATCAACACCAATACCAATATCACAACAGAGGGACACCATTATCTTGGAGCTACAATTGGTAATCAGAGGTTTGTGATAGTCTCTTGACTATAACAATGTCAAGGATTGGACAAAAGAAATTGAGACGCTCTCTTTGTTTGGTCAATCACACCCACACGCTGCATATTCAACTCTTATTCATGCAGTATTGGCAGATGGACATATGTGGCTCGGTGCAATGAACATCAGACTTTGTAGAATCTTTGGAGTCACCAATTCAATCTAAACTTATTTCAGCTCTGACTAACTTTCCTTCACCCGGAAAATCATTGAGATTTTTTGCTTTTTCAGCTCGTTGTGGTGGTTTGGGAATAATTGATCCAACTTCAATTCATTAAATCCCAGAAATTTAAGTCTCTGAGCCTCTCTGTAATCTCATACTGCAGCAACAATCACAGCTTGGAAATGCCTCACAGCAACAGAATTATATCAAATCTATATATAAAACAACAGAAACACCATACAAATAAGACAAATATGGAACAAGTTGAAACTGCATGGAATTACGTCAGATTTGAAGTGTGTTCTACATCTTGCTAGAGAAAAGTGTGTCCACTTGGCTAACAGTTCTTTCCTTGGGCGAATACCATTTCTCATTAGACAATCGGAGTTCCAAGATGCTCCTTGGCTTTGCTATGGGTGGTGACCTCTTTGTCTGACTGACCAATGTCCTTGTAAATCATTCACTACTGATCATTCAATGTCATGTCCAACTTGTGGATTTCCCACGGTTAGACATAATGAAGTAAGTGACCTCTTTGCTGCCATGTTTACTGAAGTTTGCCACGATGTTGAGATTGAACCAGTTCTTCAACCACTAAGTCGAGAGATATGTTACTGCAACGATGTAACACAAGATGAAGCAAGACTACACATTTCCGCTTGTGGTTTCTGGGGAGGAAGATTTCAAAAATTGTTTTTTGACATCAAAATGTTTAATCCTAGTGCTCTTTTTATATAAATCTAACGCCATTAGGTTTTGTTACAAAAACCAAGATAAAGAAAGAAGATGAAATAGGAAGAATGCATTAGAAAAATAGGGCAGGCATTATTTACTCCTCTTATCCTATCTTACACTGGTAGTGCCAGCCAGATGACAACAATATTTATCAAAATGTTTGTTTCACAACTATCAGGAAAGAACGACACAACATACAGTACATGCAGCATTATGGCCACAATCTGTTGGATAAGATGTTGGCTTGCGTTTGCCCTTTTGAGGTCATCCATTATTTGGATACGCGAATGCAGAATACGAAGATGTCAATTGAACACTCGGGGCAGCATTCTCTCAGCAACTGCGGAGAGCCGATTATTTCCAATAAAAAACTAAAACCATTTCATTAGACAAATCAGACTTTATTAGAGTGTTTTATTTAGTAGTACTTTGCTGGTATCAAATACACATTTCCTTTCAGTAGTTGTTGTTATTGCTATTGTTGTTATTTATGTTATGGTTATTGTTTTTATTGTTGTTGATGTTGTTTGTTGATCAATGATGATGTTGTAGTTGTAGATGTTGTAGTTGTTGTTGATGTTGTAGTTGTTGTTGATGTTGTTGTTGTAGTAGGTTGATGTTGTTGCATGTTGATATTGTTGTTGTTGTTGTCTGTATATGCATGCTGCTATATCATTTTGTTTGTCTGTTTACTTTGTGTCTCTGCCAAGTTGTTTGTTTGTTTGTTTGTTAGTCTGTTTGTTAATATGTTGGTTTGTCAGTTGTTTGGTCAGTTTGTGTGTTGTTTGTTTCATATTTGCTAGTTTGCTTTTTTGTCTGTTTGTTGTTTGTTTCTTTGTGTGTGTGTGTGTGTGTGTGTGTGTGTGTGTGTGTGTGTGTGTGTGTGTGTGTGTGTGTGTGTGTGTGTGTGTGTGTGTGTGTGTGTGTGTGTGTGTGTGTGTGTGTTCCTTTTTCTACCTTTTATTTAATTGTCTGTTATTTGATTTTTGTATTTTTGTTTTTCTGTTTGTTTATTCATTAGTTTTCTTTAGTGTTATTGCATGGTCTCTTAATCAAGTTTGGTTATATTTGATTGACCTCATTCGTTATATTGATTCATTGCTTGCATATAATATTATGATGTTGCATTAATTCTATGTCTATTCTAGTTGGTTAGCTTCACTTCCAAAGTCTGTAACATCACAGCATTAGCAAATGGACAAGACCTTGCCAAAAGCGAGACAGGAAGAGCAAGCGTGGTGAGCCACATAACTGAAGTTGCAGAGCAGAAGCAGAGCTTGTACAATCAGGTGGAAGAGCTAAAAGAAACGGTTACAGCTGTAAGTCAATGTAAAGATTTGTCTATTTGTGAGTGCCGCTTATGTAGTGAGTTTGTGAACACAAAGTTGTTTGGTGTGTGTGCATATGGTATCGTATTGCACGCCTATTGTGTTGCCTATGGTATTGTGTATCTTATCATATTCTGTGGTATTGGTATTGAGTATCCTATCATATTCTATGGTATGGTATTGGGTACCTTTTGTATTCTATCATATCTATCTTATGGTATTGCATGGTATTAGGTACCCTATCATATTCTATCGTATGGTATTACATACCTTTTGTGTTCTATCCTATCTATCGTATCTCTCGTGTCGTATCATAAGTGTATTGCTGTCAGCTTTTCTTATTGCCAGTACTGTATATATATATATATATATATATATATATATATATATATATATATATATATATATATATATATATATATATATATATATATATATATATATATATATATAGCATTAAATCTTTTGTATTGTTAGAGCAGCTAAGCTGCTTTACATCCAAAATACGAGCTAGCGTACTGTCCGTGTACAAGACAAAACGAAGAAACTAACAAGATCACTATATAGCAGATAAGAGTTATAGAATAGTACAGCAGATAAGCAAAGAGGCCTGAAGAGCGCTGAAATAGGGTTGAAGTGCGGCATGCTCCAGAATCCAGTCTGAGTTCATCTGCTAGAAACGACATGAGGATGAAGAAGTATATGCCAGAGAACAAACAGCAAGTGAATGAAGAATAGGAAGAAGGCTTGAAGAGCACGGGAAGAAGGGTGATTGTGCGACAAAACTTCAGGATCTTGCCCAACTGCACCATTAGCCACAAAGACAGAAAGAAGTTTCCACATCAAAAGAGAAGAAGAAAGATTGAACATGAACAATGCAGAAGATGAAAAAGAAGGGGTGAAAGTGTGGCAACATCCAATATTCCATACGATTGCAGTGACCAGAGGTAACAAGAAAAGAATCCAAGAAACAAAAATCAGAAGAAGCAAACCAGCTGAGCAAAGAAACCTATAGAGCGCTGGGTACGTGTTGAAGATGCGACAAGGTTCAGGAACTTTACCAACTGTTCCACTCGATGACAAATGAGGCAACAAGAAATAAGTAGAGTCGTCATGAAGAGCCAAGCTGTTGAAACAATACAAACTGCAACACGTAGTGCGCTGGAAGTAGGATGATGATGCGGCAAACTCCATGTTCCTGTTGATCTGTATACTCCAACGGACAAACAGAATGCGGACAATAGGAATACGACGAATTGGCAGTTGCTCACACACTAATAAAGCCAATGAAAAAGCATTCATTCCTCAAATGGGGTCCCATCACCAGAATAAGGACTGACACAGACAGCCAGAGTGGCAAAAGTCACAATGCCAAAAGTCACAATGCCACAGTCTGAAAGGACGACGACCTCCTCTTCTCTTGTTCCTTCAGCAATCGACGGCTATAATTATTCTTGTGGCAATGCCAGTTGTACATCTGAGATAATATATATATATATATATATATATATATATATATATATATATATATATATATATATATATACACACACACACACACAGTTCGCGTCAAAACTATTGACACGTTTCCGGTTTACTTGTACTATTTTTGGAAAAGGTTTTCTTGTTTTGCTATTTATTAAGAAACTGTGCCAAATTCTTCTAAAACAGCTGAAAAGCAGTCACAAAAGCTATTCCATAGTATGTGCATCCATGTACAGAACGTTTTCATCATGAAACAAGTCGTGAAAGACAACACTGCGAAATTCTGTTACTATACCGCTCCAGTACCAAGAAGCCATCTACAATCTGCCAACTTTTTATGTGTTTCTTCTCTACTGTTTACTGAACTCTCTAAAGACTGGACACTAGAGAAGGAATTCAACGCATTGCTTCCCGTGGAAGACCAAAAAACTAGCTGTAAACCATCGAACAGCTTCAATTAGTGAACATGACGCAACAAGGAACAACAAATCAGTCAACAGACTTGCACATTAGCTTGCAGCTCAGGAAGTTGTCGTCATGCAATTCTTCTACCAGCAGAATTTAAGAGAACTTCATGATGCAAGTATTGCTACACAATACCTAGGAATTAAAATTCCACTGTTATTGAAGCTAGAAAATGAGACTCTGGGCATCACGGTTTCTTGATTGGCCCACTAGCTCACCAGATCTTGCATGAAATAGAAACCTTTTGGGTTGTCATCAAGCGGCATGTTGAGCTTCATAGGCCTTGAAACGTTCATGAACTGGAGACACAATCCAGGCGGAGATGTTCTTGCTCACGCCTTGTGATCTGTTGCCTTACATTGAACGCACGTCTAGCCGAATGTGCCTTTGGCTAGAGCTAAGATAGCGAGCGTAATGCTATCAAAAATGAAAGGAGGACACAATTAAGCTACTGATGCGCACTTGTGAGTTTCCAAGAGTCTAGGAACCTACAAGCATACACGATAGTTCTCTTTTGTCTATAAAAGGTACATGACCTGAAAACGGATGCATTTCTACTCACGCTACCCATGGCCACGTCTCCAACTAAGCATAAATGTGTCAGTAGTTTTGACACGGACTGTGTGTGTGTGTGTGTGTGTGTGTGAGAGAGAGAGAGAGAGAGAGAGAGTGCATGTGAACGCATTTAATTAATTGTATAATTGTGTGTTGCTTGTTTGTATATGTATTTGTTCAATTTTCTGTGCATTGTGTCTATTTGTGTGTCTATTAATTTATTCGCACTTGTTTTCATGTGCATGTATTGTTTGTATGTGTCCATTGGCATGCCCATTTGTTTGCAAGAAATGTTTGCTATTTGTGTGTTTATCCATTCATATCTGTACTAATTTTTGGCTTGACATTGTACACAGTTTGAAGAGGAAGAGAAGGCAGCTACAGAATTTGTCACTTCCATGCAACATGTTCTAAATCAACTGAAGGTCTGTTGAAATTACTGTAACATACTGCATACAGCGACGATGTTGCATAACTACTCTGAAATTACTAATTTGTGTGAGAATAAATTTGACGTGATTTTGAGGAACTTTGCAGAATGTAGTTGTGGGATGTAATGCAACTGGACTAAATTTAATGATTTTGTTACATGATTAAATAAATATGCATATTATCAGTGATTTTATAAACTGACAAGCGGACACATGCAGGCAAATAGACAGACAGACTGACAGATATAATTTATTCTCATACAGATTCTACTTGTACATATGCTACGATTTTTAAAATACAAATCAGTCCTTGCAAACAAAAAGCCATTAACTAATGGACTTGACAGACCGACAGACAGACAGACCGACCGACAGACAGACAGATGGATGGATGGACATACATACATACATACAGACAGACAGACAGATAGACAGACAGAAAGACAGCTAGACAAACAGACAGATGAGGGGATAGACAGACAGAATTAGAGACAAGGTAGAAAACTGCGTATGATGGCAGACATGCTTATACTAGCTAAACAATGGTCAGACAAGGCAGCTAAACTTACATTTTGGCACATGGATAAACGACCAATACACTTACACTCAATTTAATTAACTAACTAATTCCTGTCCTACTCAAACGGTTTATACTCTTTCAGGATGCTCTTCAAACAGCTAACAAGAGCAGCATGATTGAGACATTGCAACTGAGCTTAGACACACTGTCAGCTCTTAAAGTCTCTAATAACACAACATGGATGAAGGTCATCGAATGTTGAGATGTTTGTACTTAATTGTTGGGTGTATGCTGTTGGCATGTGATAGGACGAGTTGTGTGAGCGACTGAAGTTTGAGAAGACACAGTGTGAGCAATCTGTAGTGGAATTGCAAGAAATAGTCGACGCAGTGAATAACGCTTGTGGTGATCTTGAAGAAGAGGTGACCGATGGACGAGGTTGGATAGTAGTGTGTTACAGCTGGTTCTTCCGTTGTCTGTCAGTATACTGACGAAATGTAATGAAAGTTTGTTTGTCTTGCTGTTTGTTTGCCTTTCATCTGTCTATGTGTCTGTCTGTTGTCTAACTGTCTCTCTGTTGTTGGTCTGTTTGTTAGTTGGTTGGTGAGTCTGTTTGTTTGTCTAACTGTTGTCTGTTGGTTGGGGAGTCTGTTTGTTTGTCTAAGTGTCTGTCTGTCTGTTTGTTTGTCTGTTTGTTGGTTGGTTGGTCGTGCAGTCTGTTATTTGTCTGCCTGTCTGTCTGTCTGTCTGTCTGTCTGTCTGTCTGTCTGTCTATGTCTGTCTGTCTGTCTGTCTGTGTAGTTGTTTGTTTGTTGGTTGATTGGTCTGTTTGTTTGTTTGTTGGTTGGTTGCTCAGTATGTTTTTTTAACTGTCTGTCTGTTTGCTTTCTGTTTGCTTGTTGTTTGGTCAGTCCGTTTGGTTGTCTAACTGTCTGTCTGTCTCTTGTTTGTCTGTTTGTTGGTTGGTTGGTTAGTCTGTTTTTTGTCTGTCTGCATGTCTGTCTGTTTGTCTGTCTGACTGTCTGTCTATCTTGTTTGTTTGTCTATTTGTTTGTTGGTTGGTTGATTGGTTGGTCAATCTGTTTGTTTGTTTGTTGTTTGGTCAGTCTGTTTGTTTGTCTAACTGTCTCTCTGTCTGTTTGTTTGTTTGTTGGTTGGATAGTTGGTTGGTTAGTTGGTCATGCATTCTGTTTGTTGGTCTAACTCTCTCTGTCTGTTTGTGTATTTCTTGGTGGTTTAACCTTATAGTTTATTTCTAGTTACTTAAATCAGCTGTTCTACTGTATTAGTTTTATTGATACATACCACATATCCAATTCTTTATCTCACCTCTAGACACTCTTGCCAAAATTCAAATTTTACACCAGGAACTCACCAACAAAACAAGAGCATTGAACGAATTGACTACGCAGTGAGCTGTCACTCTCATCATAGATTGTCAATGTTGCTATATTGTCACTGTTTCCAGTGTTGCAGACAGCAATGCAAAGCATCAGTCTGACATATCAGAGGCTGTATCTCACGCTCAAAGTGAACTGGAGACACAATCGGCTCGTGAATTGACTGCTGTGAGAGAGGAGCATGAGCGCCAGCTGGCTGGTTTGGTTGAGGAGAAGAGAACTGAAATAGAGAAGAAATATAGGCTAGAAGTACAGAATGAGAGAGACAAGATAGAGAAGAAAGAAGAGGAGATTCAAAGACTGGAGGAGGTGATGTTGTGTGTGTGTGGGGTGGGTGTGGGGTGTGGGGTGGGTGTGGGGTGGGTGTGGTGTGGGTGTGGGTGTGGGTGTGGGGTGTGGGGTGTGGGGTGGGTGTGGCTGATGTGCGTGCGTGCATGTGTGTGTGTGTGTGTGTGTGTGTGTGTGTGTGTGTGTGTGTGTGTGTGTGTGTGTGTGTGTGTGTGTGTGTGTGTGTGTGTCTGTGTCTGTGTCTGTGTCTGTGTGCATTAATGTGTGTATGTACACAACGAATTCATAGCAAATTTCCATGACACAACAAGATATGTATGTATTTGTCTATTTGTTAGTTTGTATGCTTATTTATTTGTTGGTTTTTGTTTGTTTGTATGTCTTGTTGTGTGTGTATTTTTGCATATTTTAATTTGTTTGCTTGTCTGTGTCTCTGTATTCTCTATGTGTACGTTGTCTCTGTTTGATTGTATTGCTTCATTTTTTGTAGTTGGTCTGTTTTGTGCATATGTATTTGTAGTTGTCTTTATCTGTCTGTTTGCTTTATTTTAGTTTGTCTGTCTGTTTTATGTCTGTTTGTCTGTTTGTTTGTTTGTCAGTTGCCTATTTGCTGTCTGTCTGCCTGTCTGTCTGTCTGTCTGTCTGTCTTTGTTTCTACTTACTGTATTTGTTTTGTTAACTTAACAATGTTACAAGCATATCTCACATTTACTCAAAATCATTAGCAATACTGCTATTTGTTTGTTGTCTTTCTATTTATAGACATTACGGCATAAAGACGAAAGCTTAGGAGCAATCAGAGTTGAGCTTGTTGGTGTCAAAGAAAATGAAGTGAGAACTTTGTGATCATGTGTCAGCAAATGTACTTGCAGTCTAATTAGTCAATTTTTAATGTTGCTGTGATTATACAGGCAGCACTACAAGAACAAGTTGAACGGCTACAGTTACAGATGAAGACTCTACAACACGCAGCAGCGGCTGAACAGAACTCTCTTGGAGAAATTCTGAGGAAGGAGATAGATCTCTACAAGGTTAATATTAATTATTAATATTATTAATTATTATTAATTGTTAGATGATAACAGTTGTGATTTTTGTTGATATTAATGATACTAATAAATATATATTAAAGCTAATTTTATTAGCTAATGATTAGGTAATTTTAGTGATGTTGCAATATCTATTAAGTATTGTTTAGTAGAAATTAACTAATGCTGTGTTGTTAATATTACACTAGTTGAGTTGAGTTTCTCCACCATTAGTCTGTTTGTCTATATGTTTATCTGTCAGTCTGTCTGTCAGTCTGTCTGTCTGCCAGGCTGTCTGTTTGTCTGTCTGTCTGTCCATCCATCTGTCTGTCTGTTTGTCCATATTCAGTTGATACTAACATTTTCATATTAATTGAGTATCAATAAATTTTATTCTATGTATTACTATTTGATATTTATCACTTGGTATTGATAAGTTTAATGAGCTAGATTATGGCTAGCTATTTAGGATAGGTATGAATATTGCATGTGTATGGCTTTTAATGTTGCTTTTGTTGTTGATCTTTGCACTTCTGTCTAGGAGCAGAGCAGTCAGCATGCAATAACAATTGTTGCCTTGGAAGAGAAGCTACTTACTGCGGTCAATGAAAACAAGATATTAAAGTCTGGGATTCTGCCGAGTCATGTAAAAGATGGACAAGAACAGTTTGAAGTGAAAGAGCAGAAAAGAGTGTTTGAGTCGAAGATGCCGAATGATGGGGATAGGAAGCTGATGCCTGCTGATGAGCGTGGTCAAAGACAGGAGATTCAGAGACTTGAAGATCTTGTTGTATCTTTGAGGTAATTAACGCACACATGCACTCATGCACGTGCACACACACACACACACACACACACACACACACACTTAGCACACACACACACACACACACACACTTAGCACGCACACACACTTAGCACACATACTTAGCACCACAGGAATGGCTGTCAGTATATACACTGATTGATACTTAATTTCTAGAGAGCAGTTGTCTAGTATTCAGCAGGAGGCTCATGAGCGCACAGATGCAGCTGAAAGTTTACGGCGCGATCTGATTGGCATGCAAGCTCGGATGTCCGATCTTGTAGGTGAGCTGGATGATGGGCAGAAACGAGAAATTGAGCAACTGAGACTAAGAGTTGGTAAGTATTGAACAAGTGTGTGTGTGTGTGTGTGTGTGTGTGTGTGTGTGTGTGTGTGTGTGTGTGTGTGTGTGTGTGTGTGTGTGTGTGTTCATTGTGTTGTCATTTGGTAGCTCATCAAGACGAAGTACTAAGACAACGTGAAGACGACATTCAGCAACTAGAGGGAATCACACGCGATCAAGCGAAAACCCTAGAGACCAACCAACTTGAAGTACAACGACAACAACAGCTACTCGAACTGCGACTCGGAGAAGCAAAAGAACAAGGCAGTCAACTGTCTCAACTTGCAGATAATATTGTGACCGAACGATCAGCCAAAGAGACGACGCAGAGACAACTGGACGAAACGAGTCAAGAACTGATCGAAATAAAAGCGAAATACCAGAACTACGAACGACAGCAGCAAGTGATTGAAAGGCAGAAGGAAGCTATTCAAGAATTAAGAGACAATGTACGCAAGTTGGAAGAACTTAGACCACCAGGTAGGCAATCGGTGTGTCACCTCGTGTATGTGGGATGACACATTTGTCTCATAGTTCCTGGTCACGAGGAAGCTCTTCGTCAAATTGTGTCACTAAAGCGTGAGTTGAATGATTTGAAATCACGTGATAGACGATGTCAGGGCACGAGTACTGATGATAGTGGTTATGCTGCTCTGACGACAACTGCTATACAGACTGGTCCAACAACTCCGGTGACTCTCAGGGAAGCAACGAATACGTTGGATAGAAGTGAGAAGTCGGTAAGTGATGTGTAACATGATGATGACTATGGTGATAGTGGTTGTGACAAAATAATAATAAAGGCATAAATAATAACAACAATAGTACACCACCGTGGCTTAGTGGTTAGCGATATATGGTTTGGGGGTTCAAACACCTTTGAGGACAGTAAATTATGAAACTTGTCTGTCTGTCTTTCTCATGTTTCTCTAGCTTGGCCCATGAGACTATGACTCGTTTCAGTTGTTGGGGGGTTTCTGTGGTCTGGCAAACGGTCCGTTGACGATGACGTTCAGCACTTTCCTGGTGGTCATTGATATCCACTAGGCATGCTGCTCTGACTTCGTGATCACCGTTGTGCCTGCAATCTATATCAAATTGGCTAGTCATTGATTGCCATGTGGACTACACAAAACATGTACCCTTCTGGGCTCACCTGCCAGGTTGGTGGGCACCCAGATGGGGGTAAAGACCCCACTTGCCCATCATGGAGGCACAACATCAACAGCTGTGCCAAGGATCAGCTGTCGATTAACAAAGTTACCGAAGACTGTAAGACCAGACACAGGAGCTTGAGCTTGGCTCGGTGGACTACAAGATGGACTGGATATTTGAACCTGTGTTAAAATGAGAGTGGTGTAAATAATGCTGAATCTTTCTTGCGTCATGCAGTAGTTCCAAACTGTTGCCTTTATCGCAATCGCCTAGTCGTCTTAGAACGAATATTCTTTCGGCTTTGATCGTTGATGTGGTCTCTGCTACATCAAGTGTGGTAACGGTAGCAGCAGTCAATGCAATTGATTGTAGACTAGATGAATCAGCATAGGCTTGGAAAGTCGACTTAATTCTTTAACAAAGTCATGGCCAGTCAGCTGTCCCAGAAGGAGTGGAGAAAAATTCTTTGCCAGTGAACGACGTCAGAATAAGCTAGCCCTATGTTGGTTCTATATTCATGTGCAGATAAAGTTGGCAGCTGTCATTGGCTTGTGTGCTGGTAAAGGCAGAGCTGTGGTACGTGGTAATTAATCAGCTAACTTCAATCTAGAAAGAATGCAATAATAGACTGGCATAATGAACGTGGTGCAGCAACGTGCTACTAACATCATTTTGAAACTCTTGTTGGTGCCACTCTTCTGAGATAGATATTGTTGTACTAGTTTCTGGTATATTAATTTATTGCATCAACAAGGTGACCTGTCACCAAGTCCAAACATGTTTAGTGACCTACAAACGTTTAGCTATCAGAGGCGGTAACAGCTGTAAACCTACTTAGTAGCGGGTAAAGTTATTGACTAATAGTCTGCACAGGTCAATCAATAGCTTTGGGAAACCTTTCCCTACAGAGAAAAACTCCCCAATTCTTTGACTTTGGACCATCTGTGTGTCGTGTCATCGATATTTTGGTGGTTTCTGTCCATTAGAAAATTCAGTCATGCTATGGGCATGCACGTTAGACTGTTTGTTGATAACGCTCTCAGTTTACTATGACTTTATTCACAGCTAGTTGGATGTGAAGGACATTGCTTCACAGTAGATGAAATAGATGGCTGGATGTCATCCACTTTGTTGATGGAACCCGCGTCACCTTGTTACAATCCCACACTTTGTTGACACATTGTTATAATATGAAATGTTACTGTGCATGGTATGACACCAGTTGTTTGACTGGTTGGCCGTTTTTGAACGGAGGCTTTCTTTTTGTGCCCATACTTACGTTCCTTGTGTGTGGAGATGATGAAACCTTCCAGTTGGAACAGCGGCCATGAAGTACCTTGTTTTGCACAACTGCATCTAATGCATTGATATGCGACCTGATTGGTTACATGAGCAACACTTGCTCATGTTCGAAACGATTGAAGGGAATGAAAATGCAAAGAAGAGACAACATAAAAAAAGGTTGACAAGACAGGAGCAAAGTTTGAACCAACCACTGTCACCACATACATGCAATAATAATTCAATATAGTTGTTTATTTACTTATTTATTTATTTAATAGAAATAATAGTTAATGATTTATTTCTGTATAGTAATGCTATTGGCTGTTGGTAGTATCTTTCCTTCTTGCGGGCACTTTCTCAGTCAATGGATCTTAGTGGTATGCTTGGCGTAAAGAGTGTTGTAAAACTGGATCCATCAGAGAGAGAGAAGGTGTGGAGTGACCGAGGCAAAACTGCAACTGCAATATGTAGTCAAATCAAAGCTCTACAAGAGAAACTGCATAGGAAAGAGAAACTGCTCGAAGGATATGAAGACGATCTCAGAAAACTCAGGTACGATGGGGTTTGTATGTGTGTGACACATTTTAAATTCTAGTTTGTTTGTTTTGTAGAGAGTTTGAAGCAGAACGAATGGCCCATGGATCTGCTCTTGGGAGTCTACAGGTTAGAGCTGCAATAGTGTATTGACACACACGTTCTACTCACATTGACTTTCACACATTCTTCACAGCCAAGAATTTAATAAAAGCAGAAATTGTTAACATGCCATGCACCTTATTGAATTTCTCACTCTTACAGCATTCATAATGACATACTTTGTGTGACAGTTGTTTGGTGACTAATGAGTTTGTTACAGAGTGAACTACGAGACAAGATGGCAGAAATCCAGCTATTACGAGAATCACTAAAGAGAGCACATGAAGAGTTAGACCAAGCACAAAGACTCAACCAGTCATTAGTCAGTCGACAGGTTAAGCGACCAAAATTTCACATCGTTGTATTCAGTTTGACTGGATATGCAAACTTGTGCAGGCTTTTCGAAGTAAACACCTTCACGACATGCAGTCTCAGAAAAGATCGGGACACAGGTGTATGTATACCGACGATGAACTGCAATACAAGGTATACATCGTACACTTAGAAAGTGACGGAAATTGCTGCCACTAGATTTTGTGGTCAATATATTGGAAGCAATTAAAGACACTTGCTCAAGTAATTGACAAGCATGCACACATGTACAGATGAGTGAGCGTGTGTGTGTGTGTGTGTGCGTGCGTGTGTCCGTGTACACACACACACACACACACACACACACACACACACACACACACACAAACACACACACACACACACACAAACACACACACACACACACACACACACACACACACACACACACACACACACACACACACACACACATGTCGATATGAGTACCAGCTGCACTACAAACTCTTTGTTAGGTTGAACATAAATAATCCCAGCTGTTGTATAAAAGATTCTGGTCATCAGCGTCATAATCAAAACATAAAATTTCTAATTCTATATTGCATGTTCAGATTGATACTCAGAAGAATGCAACACGACAGCTCGTACGAAAGAAGAACTACGAGATCGAGGCTCTAAGAAGGGTCAGCACTGTGTTATACATGCACAGCACTGTTTGCTTGTGACCATTTTGTTGTGTAGGATCTACACACAACTCAAGCGAGGCTTGATGAGAGTCGAGACAGACTGCTCGATTCGTCTACTAAAGCGGTATGTGTAACACGTTCAACAATGACATAAGAACGAACGAGTAAAAATGGTGATGTGTGTGTACACAGATTGCAGGTGCAGCGACAAGTTGAAACGTCGAGTCTGCTAGATATGCTGTAGATACACAAAGTAGACCAGGATAATAATATCAAAGTTACAGACATGATGTGAGTTTAACATGTATACATACGTGTAGGTGACTAATGGTTATGGGAGTGTATGAATTTCTAATACAGTTTGACTAAACAACTGATGCTATGGTCCACAACCCTCTAACTAAGTGGCGAGCCATGGCAACTAATCTATTTTTAGGCAACTAACTACAGATTATTAGTTGCCAGTAGTCTGGCTATCCATTATATGCATTACCATACTCTCTTGATTATTACTCCAGGGTTTAATTAAGCCCCAGCCGCTACTTTGTCCAAGGCTAAGATTTTCACACCGCTGAGTCCTTTAATTAGTGTTAATTGGTGCTTTCCACAGTGACTGTTTGCTAGATTTGCACCCGTAGAAATGCTGACATTCTTCAACCTTCGTATGCCAGTCGACCATGTGTTGAACTCAGATACTGTACAGAATATTTTAGGTGTAGTGGCGGTGGTCTGAAGCTCTGCTAGTGTAGCAACATGCTGTTTACGTTAATAAATAAATCACTTCCGCTAATTAACAACTTTAGGTGTCACTGTTTGAGAAAGACACCGTCATATACTTGACCTTGACCATTGGGTGGGGTAATAATCAAACGAGCATGGAAAGATGCAACTATCTAACTACAAATGGGATAGTTGAGATAACTAAACGCTGGAAAAAGGTGACTTCATGCCAGGAAAGGCAATGTTCTCTTCAGAGAGGAACGCAATCTTTGTGGTACAACAGTGTTACATCACGAAGTAGTAACAGTACATAGTCTCATGTAGCGAGGGCGGTCATGCCTGTGGCACCTGCCAATAAAACTATAGTAAGTTGGAAACCACTTAGTAGGAAACCACTTACATCTGAATGAGAGGATGATGGCCAGAAGATAAATAGAATCAAATAATTTATTTAATAACTGCGATAAATTAAAATTAAATTATGATATTTATTTAATTATTTATGTTTAACTTGATAATAACTAACAATCTATAGTTATAAATAAACAAAATTGAATATTAGAAACATTAATTAGTATACAATTAAAGTGATTATTAATGATCCATATACTAATTTTAAGTGATATTTAATAATAACTATAAATACTAAACATACACACGGAACTGAGATCATCCTGTGTGGTGTCTTCGAGCAAGTGCCTCAGACAGATGTAAAACATTTCCATATGTGCAGCTGTTCTCTTTACAGTCCTGGGGTAGAAAACCTATGCATGGTCAGTATCGTCTCACTGAGAAACCACCTGTGGACACGAAAGAGACCTACAGATAGTTAAAGTCATCGAATCTTCCTGCTGCAACTGAAGGACTGGTTGCTGCTGCTAAAGACCAAGCTCTTCGGACTCGGTCTTATGAACACAACATTCTGCATCGAGATGTCAGTCCCACTTGCCGCTTGTGCAGTGTAGGCCTGGAACAGTTGACTGCATTGGACTACACTGGTTACACAATCAGGTGGCCTCCATTATCCACTGGAACATTTGTCGTCATTTTGGGGTTCCAGTGGAGAGCAGCATCATCTGATAGGCTTGTGGAGAAGGACGACAACACTATGATGCGGGATACAGCCATCCCCACTGCTGGGAAGATCGGTGCCAATCGTCCTGACATCTGTTTCAGAAATAAGAAGACAAACACTTGTCTTCTTTTTATTGATATCAGTTGTCCTGCTGATGGCAACATCGCCAGGAAACAGACTACAGTGACTTGTGGATGTAGGTAAGCCGCTGTGGCAGTGTTGGACACTGGTTGTTCCAGTGGTGTTGGGAGCGTTGGGCACAGCGCACGCAGGTATTGCACGGTGGCTGGACATTATTCCACGTCATCACAACCTGCAGCACCTACAGAAAACAGTGCTTCTTGGATCCAGTCGGATCCTACATAAAGTTATGTCTTCTGTCTAGACAGCCATGATGGTCTGAGCACCTCTGAGGCAGGGTTTGCCTCCCGTGGTGCTTACCAGAGACCTTACGAACCAGACTGATCTGGCTGAGCACGGCATAAAACAATAAATATAAACTATAATTAATAAACATAATATAATTACAAATAATAACATACAATATAATTTTAGTTGATATTTAATGTCGTCATCACCCTCTAGGTAGGGTAAGTGGGATCTTACCCTTAACTGGGCGCCCACCAACCTGGTAGGTAAGTCTCGGAGAGGTACATGTTTCCATGTAATGCATTTGGCGCTAGTAACTGGCTTATCGATTATTGATTGTGTGCACTACAAGGATTTCGCCAGCTCTTAACAGCATGCCCAGTAGATATCAATGACTACCAGGATATATAGCACCGATCCTCATTGCCAACGGTCCCACGCCAGATCACAGAAACTCCCCATCGATGAAAACAAGTCTAATCTCACAGACATAGCCAAATAGACAGTGAGAAAGGACCAACAGAGTTGTTTCATTATATTGCTGTTGCCACTCGGGATTGAACCCAGGCCATCATGGTCAAAGAACTAGAACTCTAACCACTAGGCTATAGTTTAATATAATATAAAGATAATTTAATGATAGAAGCAATTATTATCAAATGTTATTATGATATTTTATTACATTAATTACTAAATGTTAATTATAAATTACTCCAATTCAATTAAAATTTAAATTGATTTAATCATTTGTAAAACAAAATCAGTATATACAAGTACAGATTTTAATCCTATTCTGACATTTAAAAACAAATTAAAAACCACTCATATACATTTCCCTCACAAACTCTACGTAGGCTTCACTGTGTCTGTTCTGTGGTAAACGTCAACGGTCGTCTCATGGCACAGTCGCAAATTGAAGTCACAAAATCCAATAGCAAATCGACCCTACGAGACAATGAAATTATACCCCAATGTACATGCACACAAGCGTAGCTAGTACCTTTGTTGGCTTGAAGTAATCTAGCCCTCGACCAATCTTAACAGTCCATCCGTTACTAAATCTACAGGAAATTAATTAATGTATGGAATTGCATAGCAGCAGTGTTGTGTATGAATTGACATTTGGGGTTAGTGAATACCTGATTTCTCGGTCATGAAGGGTGTCCGAGTATGAAATTGTTAACTCAACTGCATGACTTTTCAAACTCTGTTGGATTTCGTTTAGCTGACCCATCTGCTGCTCTCGACTTCTATACTACAGTTCAAAATATGCAACCCAAATGCATGTACTACAGTTCGAAATATGCAACCCAATGCATGACAACAGGTGCATGTGTGTGTGTGTGTGTGTGTGTGTGTGTGTGTGTGTGTGTGTGTGTGTGTGTGTGTGTGTGTGTGTGTGTGTGTGTGTGTGTGTGTGTGTGTGTGTGTGTTTTCCAAACCCGACTCTTACATCTTCAGACAATCCAGTTATCAGACTGATTTTCTTCACTGACCGTGTGGCCACCAGCAGCTCACAGAATCGAAGAAAATTATACACCTGGCCACAGCACAACACTAGAAACTCAGGGGAACATAGCCGTGCTAATACAGGAACTGACACCTGATGGGTACTTCGAATGTATGGATCCTCGATATCAACAGTAGTGACAGAGCCATCTAAGTAAGGACTGAAAAGATTGACATAGCTGTAACCGGTGGCATCTTCAGTGATGTGTATCTGCTCGTGATGTGGACCGGCTGGATAACACGTGCAGTTTACAACACAGAACACACACAACTGGTTGAATAAAAAAGTACATATATAATGGCTGCTTGATGTGAATCTGTTACCCTACTGCTTCCAATATTTTTGGAGTAATATTCATTTTGAAAGTTTTACCTGCAAAAAATTATATAATAAAAATATTTTTCGGCCTCAAAAATTGCACTATGTATGCCATAGCTGTTTGTCTTTCTCTGTGTGCACAAAACATTGTCAAAAATGGCCACAAGACAAAAGTCTAAAGCTCAATATGGCAACTAGGCAAAGAAGCGAGCGACAGGTGTAATGACTAATATTGCACATCAAAACCTCGAAAAAATTATGATTCCAAAAATTTAAAATTATTAT
This sequence comes from Corticium candelabrum, assembly GCF_963422355.1. Lineage (NCBI taxonomy): Eukaryota > Metazoa > Porifera > Homoscleromorpha > Homosclerophorida > Plakinidae > Corticium > Corticium candelabrum. The sequence continues at coordinate 3,649,045 of NC_085091.1, read as the reverse complement.
TGGAGCCTTGAAAAGACTTAGTCTCAAAAACATTAGAAGCAGTAGATTAATTAATGTAGTTGTAGTGTGATCACAGTACTGCAAGTACATCACTACATATATGTCTGTATGCTTGGCCATGTAGGCATATCTCCGCCACCCCTGGTCTGATCTCTGCCAAATTTGGCTCACACACGCCCAACCTGTACAGGCTGACAGTGACGTGACCAAAATTCTACAGAGTGCACAGGGTCCCCTCTCGAGTGTTCCACCCCTGAGTAAACTTTTCAACAATGTAAACGTTACACCTTTGAGTTCATTTGAATGTATGCCCACACCAGTCCCGTGTAGACTGTATGTGTTGTTGTCTTTCACTAAAAAACTGCAGACCAGAAACTAGCAAATATACTTCTTGCAGTGGCCTAAAACTAGTGGAGTAGAAAATCACTAGCAATAGAAGCCTGTCTTAAATTAAAAGCGTCCTGGCAAAATCCCGGCTTTAATGCGTGACATTACAATATCTGTGCAATAGGCTGTGATGCAATAGACCATGATGCATCCTTATGTACAGTATGATCTATAAGTCAAAACTATTGTACTATAAATGTGCGTTTGGCTCACTGGCATCGTGTTGCTCTTCAATAGGCGAAGATGCTCGTTTCCTTTTTCTTGATTCTATCTGTGTGCTTGAGGTATCAGCCATCTCTTGTGATTGGGTACCTGAAAACGACTGATCAGTGTCGGATTTGCTTTCAACAAGCATGCAGTTGGTCACTATGCAATGCATTTCTAGTAAAACTCAGTCAACAAGAAACCAAGGATAGGCACAAACGGATCATCTAGCAAGAAAAACGAATCAACGGTGGTGCCAGGTTAGTGAAGGTTATCATATTGACATACTGGATAAAAATCATGAGTATGGCAGATTGCCATTAGCAGTAAAAAGGCAAAATCGAAATTAATTAATATGGTCTCCTATGTTGTACCCCACGCATTGCCCTCTTGACTGTTGCAAGTGTCCTCAAGGATAAAATAGTCACATATAAATAAGTGCTTGTGTATGTAAAAAGCATTTTAGTGTGCTTATAATCAATCTAGTTGATATTAAATAGCAGAGTTGTTCAGACAATAAATTTAATTTACCCATTTTTATGGCTTTGGCATAGTCTTTGACGGTTTCTGCTCTAGTCATATACCTTTGTAGCCTCTCTCGTATTGTCTTACGTTTTTCTTCATCCGAAGTTTCTAATGGCAAAATTAATAATGATTTTTTCAATAATTCCAGGCAACTATTAGTATTCTCGCCTTTCAAGACCTTCATGAGAAGTTGTATGCCTTCTTGGTAGCATATTAGTGCCTCTGAGTACTTTTTTGCAGAATCTAACGCCGCTGCTCGCTTCAGTAGAGTCACAGCCGACTCCATGCTATTGTTATCCGGGAAGCTGTCTAAACCAGCGCAAAAGTGCTGGGACTCCAAGGTATTACTAAAAACATACTTTCTAACATAAATGTAAATGCTAATTTACTATTTAAAATATAAAATATGAATATATGGCTACGCGATACTATTATAAACTTTTTGTTAGAGTTCGTTGTGGCATCAGATTTGTTGAAGTTCTGAGATATTGTCTAGTAACTGCTGGTATAATATAGTAATAAATGAATTATTAATTAAAATGACTAGCTCGCACTGTGTTACAATTTTTTGCTAACTCATCGCAGGTCTCATTAAAGTACGATTCAAAATCGCTGTGTAAGGTGGCGCGGGTAGCAACACGACAGCCGAGTGAGTGTAACACCAACAGTCTAATTTATTGTGTGTGTGTCCTTTTATAGAACCCAATGAATAGCGTGCTTTATCTAAGTAACGTGCACTGCACAATACAAAGTATCAATACACTACATCACTATCCTCCCCATCGTTTGGTTCTAAAACGGAATCATCCAATCGTCTGGGTAGTTTGCGAATCCGTTTAGATCTTCTTAGAACGACTGGTGGTTCAGGTGAAGCGCGTTGGCTCTCTTGTTCTAGTTGCATTCCAGGCTGGTCTTCCGCACCTCCCTTCGCTTCGGATGGTGACTCTTCTCCCGAGTCAGTGCTCTCGCAACCGACCGTATTGTCATGATTTTTTGTCGAAGTGGGGCGCTTTACCGATCGGCTGCTCCTGGAACGTGGACTCCTCGATGTATTTTCGGGCATAAATCGTCCTTCACGTTGTACGTATGGCTTCAGAGCATCATGGTGTAGTGTTATCTCTTTACTGCCATGAGGCAATTTTAAGACGTAGACAACATCGGATATTGGTCTAACCACAACATACGGTCCTATCCAACGCGGTGAAAGAGATCTTGATACTTTCCGTCTTCCCGTTTTATTCCTAACCCACACTAACTCACCACGTTGATACTGATGGAATACGAGCTTAGACTTGTTGTAAGTTTTTCTTCTCTGTACTGTCATTCGTTCCGAGTTTGTCTTGACTCTGCTATAGAGCCTAGATATTCCAGAATCTCTATCCGTCGCAACTTCTAATGGGGTTTCGTTGATTCCGGCAGATTGTGGCCTATGAATCACGTCTGCGCCCGCATGAATTATTGTTCTAGGATCTTCCTTGAAGACGACCTTGTAAGGTGTGGTGGCAATAGATTCATGAAATGTGGTATTGTGGGCAAACTGTATTTCCGGAAGGTGTTTCTGCCAATCTAATTGATTCGAGGCGACCAATTTAGACAACGTTTCACCCAAGGAGCGATTTAAGCGTTCAACCGAGCCATTCCCTTGTGGGTGGTATGGAGTTGACATTGTATGTTTAACGGCATACCGTGAACAAAATTCTTCAAATGCTCGACTCGTAAAACAGGTGCCGTGATCCGAATGTATACATGTGGGGATCCCGTATCTACATATCCATTCAAGCAATTTCTCACATACCTCTTCCGTCGTTTGTCTTGAGATCGCATGCATCTCTGCAAATCGGGAGAACGCGTCTTGGATGACGAATATATATTGAGAGCCGTTATCAGTTTCCGGCAATGGACCCTTGATGTCTATTTCAATATTCTGCAATGGTTGTGTAGCCTGCTGTCGCTCTTTTAACGGTGCTCGTGCCCTTGGACATGTCGACATTCTTCTAGCGCAAACATCGCATGATTGTGTGTATTGTGTAACATCATTGCTGATTGTAGGCCACCAGAACCGCTGTAAGATTCTTTGAAGCGTTTTCTTCACTCCTTGGTGTCCTGAAAAGGGTTCATCGTGGGCAAGACGTAATATTTCTGCAACTAACGTCGACGGTACAACATTTTGCAACAGTCCAGAGGGAGCGATCCTCTAAAGCACACCTTCAGAGGACCAAGTCAAATTTTCCTTCAGTGTTACCTTTACCACCTTTGATTGATTTTTCATATCAACACGTGGGCCAACTTGGTCCCTACCCACAATATCGCTGATTTCCGTTAACAGTGGGTCTCTCTGTCGTGCCTTCCTAAATTCTTCCATAGACCAGTCGTCTCTTATACTGGCTACTAACTTTGCAGCTTCCGGAAGTCGAAATGCGGTGATCGGGTTGGGAGGGTTATTGTTCTGACCTATTTTCTCGGATTCGTCGAAGTTCAGGGTTTTCTCGTGTTCAAGTCGACTTAGAGCATCAGCCACAACATTTTCTCGACTAGTTATATATTCTACAGTAAATGAATATTCTTCCAATTCCATAATCCATCTAGTACGTTTACCCCAGGGGTCTTTGGTATTGGCCAAAAACTGCAGTGGACGATGGTCAGTTCTCAAATAAAACTTAGTTCCTATGAGATGATGGCGAAAATGACGGACAGCCATCACAATGGCGAGAAATTCTTTGTCATATACGGAATACTTCCTTTCTGATTTGGAAAGTGTCTTGCTGAAATAGGCAACTGGTCTTATTCCTTCTGGCGTCTGCTGAGCTAATTCTGCTCCTATCCCGACCATGGAAGCATCTGTTGTAAGAACATACGTTCTATCTGGATGTGGATGACTCAGAACTGTATTAGAAATCAACATCTCTTTCAAAGTGCTGAAAGCGATTTCACATTCGTGTGACCATCGAAAGGCTTTGTCACCCTCCAAGAGGTTATACATTGGTTTAGCGATAGCTGCAAACCGCGGACTAAACCTTCGATACCAGCCCACCATACCCAAAAACATTCTAACCTCTTTGACGTTTGCCGGTTTGGGAATCTTCGCAATTGCGGCTGCTTTTTCTGCATCTGGACCCAGTCCATCTTTGCTCACTCGTAGACCACAGAAGATAATTTCAGTCATTGCAAATTGACACTTCTTAGCATTAATTTGGAGGCCGTAATTTAACAGCGTCTTAAAAGTGTCTCCTAACCGTTTAAGATGATCATCGAACGAAACCGACAAAACACAAAGATCGTCCATAGACAGTACGAGTTGTAGGGGGGTCATGTGCCCAAACACGAAAGCCATCATTCTACAGAACGTCGCTGGAGCGCCTTTCAATCCGAATGCATTCGATTGAACTCGTAAAGGCCCGACGGGGCTCGAAAGGCCGTCTTCTCTTTGTCGTTCTCAGCAATCGGCACTTGGTAGTATCCGTGCGCTAGATCAATGTGGCTGAAAAATTGGGCTCCTGCCATCGATTCCACAACTTCTTAAATTTCCAGTTGGAATCGCCGTATCCTTTGTCTTGGAGTTGAGGGCGCGATAATCTACACAGAGACGTATTGAACGGTTTTTTATTGGGCACACCGGTGCTGCGTAGCCCTATTCAGATGGTCGTTTCACGCTTCGTCTTTGCAGTTCCTGTACTTCTTCTTCAACTCCGGGTCTCCATTGCGTTGGCAGGCGACGAGGTCTACATGTAATCGGATTGTTCGTTGTTAGAGGAATGGTGTGCTCAATGTGAGTTACCTGTCCCTCGTTGCCTAGGTAAGCGAACACTTTGTTATACCTTTGCAGTAACCTCTTAAGGCGATTTTTCTGTTCCGTGGAAATGGACTCTCCAAGGGTCGTTTCTGCGATAGGGTCGTATGTTATCTTACCAGTTTTTGTTGCATCGTCACGTGTTCTGCCTTCATTCATCATAGCTTCAGTAAACTCGGCTAACGATTGGCCTTTATAAACGGTCACTGGGTCTTCCGTGACATTCAAGACGCGAACAGGAACATTCTTCTCTTTACCTCCTTCCGCTACAGTTGCACATCCCAGTAGACCCGATCGTTCAGTTAATTCATGCAGTACCTCTACTACACCCGTCCACGTGGTTGGAGTGTTTGAATGAATTCTTCCCCATATTGTCCGTTCTTCTCCTGGTGAAATTACCACTCTGTCTGGTGAGTAGACTTGACCGAATTTTATCAGACAAACCGAACTAGTAGCCGCCGTGACAGTTTCGAATGTGGAGACCTTTTGACCATGGAGATACAGACTTTTCGTAGCAACGTCAATTTGCACGTTGAGATGTGCCAGTATGTCCGTCCCCAAGATACCATATTCAAGTCCTCTGACTACGTAGAATGATTGCGAAATCTTACTAGGACCAATCGTTAGTGTCAACATATCCGTCATGCCCTCACACCGAAGAGCGGATCCATCCACCATTATTGGTTGCCGGACCATACGACGTCGTAACGGTAAATTATTGGTCTCCACGACGCTGTACGGTAGCAGGCTAATATCCGCTCCTGTATCGACTAAGAACGCGTAGTTTCGATCGTAATTGTAGCCCTTACCAAAATGAGTCCGTGTCTAGCGGTTGTAAGACTTGAAACACGCCCTTCCTTTTCCTGGTCTACACGATTTGTTGCTGGGCAGGAAGCTGTACAATTCCTGGCGAGGTGTCCTGGCTTTAGACAACGGTGGCAATCTCGAATATGCGGACAATTCGGTCGAATGTGTTCAGGACTTCCACAAATATAACAGAAACGTCTTCTGGAGTTACGTCTACGATCGCGACCTACGTTATATCTTTCTGGTTGCCAAGGCTGTTGTTGACGGCTGTTCACTGATTGGGCGATATTTTTAGGCTCGTGAAATGACTGAATGTTGCCGACTTCCATAAATGACTGCGTTTCCGGTTCTGAAACATGACTTACCGGTAGATGTGATGGATAGCTGCGCGATTGTTTCCCGATTCCCACCAACTGTAAGTGGTGGACCACATCTGTAAGGTCACGTAGCAATTTTGTCATACTAGACGCATCTAGTTTTACGTACAGTTGAAAGTTAGATGGCAAACCCTCTAGAAATGCGTCTCGTGCAAGTGTCTTCACATCATTAGACTCGGGATAAGCCAAGTCAACCAATCTAGCTATCTCATAAGCAAACGCTTCAATCGGTTCCTCACCTTCCATCCATTTACGCTGTCTTAATTCTCTCACCGCTTGCATTCGGTCGGCTCCTCCGGACATGAACTCTCGTTTTAGCGAAGCTTCAATTGTTGTGTAGTCTGTCCTCTCTTCGTCTGTCAGTCGTCGATAGTTTTCAAACGCTGGTCCTTCAAGTCTCGAGGCAAGAGCCAACGCTTTTTTCTTTCCATCATATTCTTTCAAAGATGTCCACACGGAAACACGGTCAAGAAATGAGAGCAAGTTACCCGAACCATCAAACGCTTGCGGAGAGTCTTTAGACATAACACAACTTTTACTCCTGTCACCAAAATGTAAGGTGGCGCTGGTAGCAACACGACAGCCGAGTGAGTGTAACACCAACAGTTTAATTTATTGTGTGTGTGTGTGTGTGTGTGTGTGTGTGTGTGTGTGTGTGTGTGTGTGTGTGTGTGTGTGTGTGTGTGTGTGTGTGTGTGTGTCCTTTTATAGAACCCAATGAATAGCGTGCTTTATCTAAGTAACGTGCACTGCGCAATACAAAGTATCAATACACTACAGCTGTAAACAACAGAAGCGGCAGCGAGGTAAGTGGCGGAGCATGCACTCCCAGCGCCGCTTACAAATGGCGAGGACGCGCTGCGGCGCTACCACAAATTTGAACCGATCGCAAAATTCTTCTGCATCTCAGAGCGAAAAGCACCATGTGTACAGTAAAGCGCACGCATGTCATGATGAGAAAACTACTAGCTAGCAACCCACTTCTCAGTTTACAGTCAGCCAGAACAAATACACTAGAATGTACAAACGCTTAATTTACTAAAGCTTTTTGTCTCTACACGTCACGTTTTTACAACGTCAATATACACAGACCTACAGTTACAGAAGAATTCAGATATGAAGAATTCAGGTAAAGGCTCTATAGTTTTCTTTGTAACGTAATACGACTGCTTGATCCAGTTCGAACCTGCACTAAAACTTCAGAGCGGCCAGCTTTTTTCCTAGATAACTAACTAAGTAATACCTTCTGTACTAACACTAGAACCCAAACGCCAACAATTCACTAAAACATAATCTAGAAGGCTTGCTTCCAATAGATTAGAACCCTATTATAGAATGACGTTTATGTAGTCTTGTTTCCATGCAGACTCTAGAAGTTACGACAATCTGTGAACGAAAAAACCTATTAGAGTCAGTAGACTCGGAAGTGAGGGGTTGCGTGGCATGTGGTAAGTTACTATTATGTTACCTACCGTATGTGTAATTAGTATAATCAACAGTGTAGTGCAATAGCACAAGCAGAACATGATCAACGTCTTTGGAAAGCCCTAGAGAGAAGACAACTGTTCGTCGCATGCTAGAGCTGCGTGCCTAGCAACAACGGCGAAATGCCATAGGTGTGAACGAGTAGGACATTAACGTGTAAACCAAACGAAAGATAAAGATCGTTTCTGATAGTAGTGTTAATTCTCGAGGTTATCTATGGTTGGGAGTTCACTGTCACAGGTGCTTGGATGATCAATGGGAAAGTGAATGGAAGAGAGTTGAGGTTCAAAATTGACACTGGTGCAGACGGTATACGGTAATACCAGAGAGAGTGTACAAAACAACCTTCAGTAACGCTAAACTGCAAACTGCTACCAGACATTCACTACGTGGTAGGAGGACATGCATTAGATGTGCGTGGGAAGTTTGCTGCCAACCTCCAAGTCAAAGTGTTGACCATTGCACACAGCAAGAAATATTTGTGGTGAGATGAATGACAAGATGTTTACTTGGCAGACCAGCCATAGAAGCTCTGCAACTAGTCAAACGGTGTGAGTCAGTACACAAAGCTGAAAATAATCTGAGTGAGGTGGCCGATGTTCAAGCTGAATTTCCTAATTTGTTTAGTGAAGAGTACACTAGCTGTCTGAAATCAGATGCACAGCCATTTGCTTTGTCAACCCCCAGACGAATACCTATCCTCTTGATGAAGAAAGTGGAAGATGAACTGCTGAAAATGCAAGTCGATGGAGTGATTTCGAAAGTGAACTAACCACTGACTGGTGTTCAGGAATGGCTATAGTTCCTATAAGTCAAAGGGTTGTGTGAGAATTTGTGTTGATTTGTCTAAACTCAACGAGAGTGTGAAACGAGAGAAATTAGTATTACCTTCAGTGGAACTCAGTTGCAAGGAGCTAGTGTTTTCAGCAAGCTCGATGCGAATAGTGGTTTTTGGCAGGTACCGCTGTCAAAGGAGTCTGCCCTACTCACGACGTTTGCAACGCCATTTGGGAGATTTTGCTACAACAGATTGCTATTTGGTATAGCATCGGCACCGGATCTATTCCAGAAAAGAATGTCAGAGACACTTAACGGTTTACAAGGAACTCTGCGCTTGATGGATGATATTCTTGTCTTTGGGGAAACACAAGCAGAACATGATTAACGTCTTCGGAAAGTCCTAGAGAGGATACAACAAGCCGGTCTTACACTTAACCATGAGAAGTGCATATTTTCAACTAACACAGTGAAATTCCTTGGTCATGTTGTTGATCTTACAGGAATTAGAAGTGATCCCGAGACAAAATTAATGCAATTAAGGAGATGCCAGAGCCGTCGACTCCAACAGAAGTCAGGAGATTTCTAGGCATGGTAAACCAATTGGGAAAGTTTCTCCCAAAGATTAGCCCAGAAAACAGAGCCATTGAGAACCTTGATTACCTTTAAGTCGGAGTGGATATGGGGAGAAAGTCAACAAAGTGCTTTTGAAAAATCAAAGAAGATCTGTCTCAAATTAGCTATATATTCTCCAACCAGACCAACAGCTGTGTCATCAAATGCATCAGCATATGGTCTAGGAGCCGAAGTTCGACAGAAGCAAGACAATGGAGAATGGAAACCAATTGCATACTCATCAATGTCACTTACCAGTGCAGAAACTAGGTATGCGCAGATAGAGAAGGAGGCGCTCTCTATCACACGGGCATACGATCAACTCCGTAACTATGTAATGGGAATGTCATTTCACGTGGAAACGGATAATAAGACGTTAGTATCATTGTTGTGTACAAACAGGCGTTTGGAAGAACTACTTTTACGAGTTCAACGATTCAGATTACGACTGATGCAGTATCAATTCACTATTTCTCATGTTCCTGGTCGTAACCTTCATACTGCAGATATCTTATCAAGGAGTCCAGTCTGTGAAAATCGAGCAAATTTGCCAAGCCAGGATTTAGCAACAGCATCTAACGAGTATGTCGATCAAATACTTGATTCTCTACTAGTGCAAACAAAAATTTTGGCCAACAACAAGATGCAGATGAAATGTGCTACCAGCTGAAGCAATTCTGTAGGAATTAACGGATGGCCGCCTAAACACAAGTTCAAAGGAGATATCAAGAAATTCTGGGCAGTTTCATCAGAATTGTCTGTGGAAGATGGCCTATTACTACGTGGTAGCCGACTGGTTATCCCTACCCCGATGCAAGCAAAGATTTGCATAAGCTTTGTTTGGGACATCTTCGCATTACTAAATGTAGAGAGAGCACTATCAGCAGTTTGGTGGCCGGGAATTACATCAGAATTACAGGATAAGATTAAACAATGTTCAATATGCAGCAAACAACGTCCGATACCGGTCAAACTTTTGTTGCCAACTGTTTTTCCTAGTCGACCATGGCAAACATTGGGCCCTGATTTGTTCGAGTGGAGCTAGATGAAAGTCTTTCTACAAATTCTACTTAGTAGCAGATTACTACTCCAAATATCCTGAAGTCGTTTCCTTGTCAAGCACATCATCAAAAGAGGTGATAGACAAGATAAAAGCCATGTTTGCTCGACACGGCATACCAGAGGAGGTCAGCTAATGGTCCTCAGTACGGCTCAGAGATATTTGCACAGTTTGCAAAAGACTATAACTTTTTGCATACAATGAGCAGTCCCCGATACCCTTAATCGACTGGAGAAGCCGAACGAATGGTACAAACTGCGAAGAAACTTCTAAGAAGGAGTGAAGATCCTTACCAGGGTCAGGGATTGTCTTATTGTTCAGCTCCATTATCAAATGGATACTCTCCGGCGAAACTTCTAATGGGTAGACAACTAAGAAGTTTAGTTTCAACACACCAGCTACTCTTCTACAAACCTAAACGAGTCCCGTACAGAGAAGTACAGATGAAAGAACAAGTTCAAAGAGAAAGACAAAGGAGATCTAGAGATTTGACAAACACCATCGAGCCAAAGAATTACCACATTATCTCTAGGAGAAAAAGTTTGGCTTTCTAATAGCATGGCTAGCTCTTCCGGTTAGAGCTGCGTTTACCGCTTGTCAAAAACTTTCCAGTTTATTCGTATTGCGTATCACAGCAATGAATCAAAGAAGATTGCTCTACTTTGTGTTGGTCTGGCAGTTTTTTCTTGAGCAAATCGAATCCGCAGCACGACTTGCGGAATTAGAGGCAACTGGACAAGTTCAACATGGGAGAACACACGTTGCGCTTGCTAGCACAGCAAGGTGTTAGGATTAATTTTAACCCAACACGGTAGGAACAGATACCAAGTAGGCACAATGTTGTGTTTATCTAGTTTTTCATACCAATAAATTAGATAGGCTTCAGTGAATCAACTTTTTGCTCATTTAGCAGAAGTTGCCTATCGGATAATCCTGGCTCTTTTTTTAAAAAAGCAACCAAAATAACGTTGCCATAATTGAATTTACCTATTGAGGAGCTGTCGAATAACCTACTAAGCCTCACAAGTCCATAGCACTCGCAAGCTACGCGTCTAGTTCCTGAAATCAAATTCCTCTTCACTTTTTCTGAGAACTAGCAAATTAAACTCTAAACTGTTCCAGTTCCAGTTTTGAAGAAGGGGAAGCAAGTCTTGAAGAGAATTGACATGACGGAAGCGATGCGTGGTATGTACACTATTACGTGTACAGTCGCTGACCGATCACAAGGACAAGGGACTTTCCCGATCTCAAATTTCTTGCAAATGCAAATCGCAGAGCCGAGATCGAGATGCCGTTCTGTTAGTTCTCGCTCTAGCAGCCATTTCGACACACGTCCGGAATCAACCAATCAACTGTTAATCGTTTGTTGCCTCCGCTTGTACTGCATGCAGTGCGTTAGCAAATATCGCGCTGTCGTTGCTCTCAGGGTCTAGAGTTACAATAGTAATTAGCAGTATCGACAGTTCCAAGGTCTAAGGTTTCTCGTCCTGATGGAGTCTTCGCAAGTCTAACCAATCCAGCGAAATGATGCGGAATTCCGTCCGGTTCCAATTGCAAACGTTTAAAATAATTAGTTAGAGTAATAAGTCAAGAATTACGAGTAACTTCCTTTCACAGCCACTTCATAGAACTTCCCTAGAGTAGTTCGTTCTACTGTTTCCTGAACAGAGTCGCTATATAAACCGTCTTCTTCGTGTCTCTGTTCATCAGCTACAAAGCAAGAATAGTTGGTGCAAGTTTATAGGCGTCGAGTTGTGACAATTCAGATGGCAGGATCATATTTTGTCTACTGGGGAGATTTCTTTCTCCTTTTGCTAACATTTATCTTTGTTGAGAGAGGACAAGCATATGAATGCGTAGTAAGATTTTGTTTCTCTCTCCCTTTCTCTCTCTCTCTCTCTCTCTCTCTCTCTCACACACACACACACACACACACACACACACACACACACTCACCCACTTTTATTTCAACTCAGAAATAGGTATTCACAAATGTTAGTAGCTAATTTAGTAAGCTCAGTCAGCATAGAGTAATACTAGAATAACTTACAAGAAAAGATGTAAACAAGCAAATTGATAATGACAATAACTCTACTACACACACACACACACACACACACACACACACACACACACACACACACACACACACACACACACACACACACACTTTTATTTCAACTCAGAAATAGGTATTCACAAATGTTAGTAGCTAATTTAGTAAGCTCAGTCAGCATAGAGTAATACTAGAATAACTTACAAGAAAAGATGTAAACAAGCAAATTGATAATGACAATAACTTTACTACACACACACACACACACACACACACACACACACACACACACACACACACACACACACACACACACACACACACACACACACACACAACTCTAAGTGTTTGTGCTATGTTTGCAATGTCTACAATTTCTGTCTGCTATTTACGCACCTCCTTCCTGTGTTGTACGTACATTTGTTGTTAGACTCACTGTTTTGCCAGACTAAAGAGAAGATCTGTGGCGAAGGCTACCGTTACAAGGCACTGATGGCAAATTCAGCGTCAAACTCTGATAGAGCGCTCACAATCATTAACGATTCTCTTTCTCTGAAGAATACCACGCAACATCCTATTACACTAAAATCTCTATTCACTGATGACGATGTGGACGATGGCAAATTCTGGAAAACGCTCGGAGGGAAATATTTGTCTTTTGGAGAAAGCAAAACATTAGATATATCAGTAAGTACTCGAACTAAATATGACATCATCTGATACAGTGGTGCTATATAATCAATTTTTGTTTACAGAGCAATAGTTCGACAATGTTTTTGTACAACAGAATCAATGAGATTTCAAACACGGAAACTTTTCATCTCTGCGCAATTTATCAAGACGCCACATATCTTGTGTCTCCGGATCCACTCGTGCCTAGCAAAGAACTAAAAAATAAGAAATGTAAAGCGAAAAGGCGTAAAGACACGGAAGACAAATACCAATTTGTAGCTGTTTATGTCAATGTTTCTGATTATAGTGTAAATTATTTTAGTGATGAAATAAAGACATTTTGTGCCAAGTAACAGTCATTTCTAAATTCTTATTGGCTAGAAAATAGCAAACTATTTTTCTGTACTCGTTTGAGGTATAGACGGTTCGATATTATAACAGTCACGCCCACACGTTTGTCAGTGTCTAGTATCTTGCCTCGCTTTACTCTAGTATTTTACACTGCATTGCATACAGGATGGACCGAATGTGTGTCGCATATCTAAAAGTCTTGCCTAAACCGAGTTGGAAGCCAGGCTAATATTAAGACAAGCTAGGCTAATTCAAGACAAGCCTAAATGCCGTTTGAACAAGCGAGATTCGTTAATTAATTACGGTATTAGACAGTGGCGTAGCCAGAGTCCAAGATTTGGAGGACACACTAGACAACTTATCAAATCTGTCTAGGTTCTAACCGCTTACCTTTTCACTTGATAGGCTTAATTAAGTCTTCTGTTTTGTCTAGAACGGCAAAACCCGCCTGCATCTGCTTCCATGGCCAGGTCTACCGCTAGGGTATAAATACAAGTCTTCAGTCTCTTCAAATATCATGTCATGAAAACGAACGTTCGTATGACGCAGTAAATATACACCTGTAGGACTTTGAGCAGGTCTACGAAAGTTGCAAGAGATGATCTCTACTACAGTAGAAATCGAAAAATTTTACTTCCTGCTTGTTCTGTAACTAGCGTACTGCTGATTCCGCCTGAAGTGACACCATTTCATGATTAAGATCATAACGCCTAAACCAAGATCGGACTCCATAACGGGTCAGCCGACTCACAATTAGAATGCATATCGTGCGCTAATTGTTATCTCTGGTGTTGATCATGACAAGAGTGCCAGTGGATGTGATGATGTCTTTGCAGACTGAGTTACGGATCCACGCGATTCCAAGTCCAATATAAATTTGGGCATCTCGGATTTAGACTGCCCCGCTACTGTCTTCGCTTTCTGATTATCTTTCGTTTATTATTACTCATCTAGACTACAGTTGCACATCTAAATATAAGCTAAGTTAGCAGTAGAGCTTAGTAGCACCGTACATTATTGTTGTAACACTCGGTACAACAAATGCTACCTAGGTTAGCAATAAATGCTACTTGTCTTTTGGAGAAAGTAAAACACTAAATATATCAGTAAGTACTCGAACTATACATTTTATAGTTTGTCAGTGGTGCTAATCAATTTTTGTTTACAGAGCAAAAACTCGACAAAGCTTTTGTACAAAAGAATCGGTAATAATTCGATCGAGGAAACGTTTCGTCTTTGCGCCATCTATCAAGACGACACATATTTTGTGTCTCCATCACTCACGTTTAGCAAGAATCCAGGCAAAGCAAAAACATGTGAAGTACAGAAAGAGCTTATAGACACAGAAGACAATACCCATTTGCAGCTGTTTATGTCAATGTTTCTGATTATAGTTCAAATTATTCTAGTAATAAAATAAAAACGTTTTGTACCAAATACGGGAGCAGTAAACATTTAATTCTTCACATGTTCATTAGGTAGAAAATAGCAAACTAGATTTCTGTACTCGTAGAGTGTAGAAAACGGTTCGATAATAGAACAGTTACGTCAACACGGTTGCCAATGTGTGACACTACTAGGAGTCGCTCGCTTCACTTTAGTACCAATATATTTATAATTTGCATTGCATGCACAGCGGACCAAAAATACATAAAGATCTTCTTTTCCACAGCTTAGGTGATACCAGCCTAGACAGTAGCCATGCATGCAGCCATAGCCTCGGGCTGGGTGGGCGGGTGAGAGGGTGGGAGAAAATAGCGCACAGTGTAAATAATGTGTTAGTCTGCAAGACTAATAAATAGAAATATCGAGGCCAAGATCTTATCCTAATTAAGGGACTCTGTAGAAACCCAAAGAATAAATCTTATGTAGTTGAATTCAATCCGCAAGCAACCAATTGCGTGCAGACATGCATGATGTGTTTAGTTAATACAGCGCAGACCAATCAAAGTCGAAAAATCAATTGAAACTTGAACAAAATCACGCCTATACTGTTATGACGCTCTAGCCTAGAACATCATCATAAATATTTGCGACAACAAATTGTCCACTAATTTATTTCTAGAATGTGGTATAATTCCACAAACACACCTAAACACTCAGGGCTGAGCATGGTCGGTGGGATTGACTCTCAATTCCTTTGGCAAGTTGCTGTTCTATTATTGACGCTCCGGATGGCAAGTGGTATCAACTTTGAAATTTTCGCGTCGTGAAGTAGTCTGTTCAGTAATCTTAGCAGAAGACTAAAAGTCTAGTATCCAAGAGAAATCAGAGAGGTCTGGTCTATATACGGCAGACTACTCCGTTTACGGACCGAAAGCTATTGTATGTTCTCCATCAAGTGTCAGCTCGAAAATGCTTGCAGTGGAAGTATAGCAGGCTAGAGGAAGTGAAAGCAAGGTAAAAGCTGACAACAACTCTGTTGTACTATACTGGTATAAAGCGGTGCGTATCCAGTCGAAAAGGTTATATATATATATATATATATATATATATATATATATATATATATTAGAAGAATTAATTAGTAGAGTTTCCGAAGAATCGGCATATTGTGAGGCTGTCCTCGCTGTTGACTCTCACGGTGTCGATGAAGATTGATCATCGCAAGAAAAAAGAGAATATATATATATATATATATATATATATATATATATATATATATATATATATATATATATATATATATATATACATAGCGCCTGACGAAATGTCAGCTACAGTACAAAGGTGTCAGCATGGTATGCGATCAGCAACCTACGTCTCTGCAGGAGCGGATGTTATTCGAAATCACAATGCTGTTTCAGTGTAATGAACTACGGAAAAAGGAATACCGCGCACCTCTTTAATTAACCACAGTCATGCTTAATGTGGCTTTTAGTGCTATATATATATATATATATATATATATATATATATATATATGTTTATAATACAATATTATTATTGCTATTATACAATATTATGTGCTCTCTTCTTTCCACTTGCAGTTGAATCATTTGAGTCATGGTCAGATGTCAGCTTGGATACATTGAAGACTATAGCATCTAAAACTGTTTCTGTTAATACTATTCCTTTTAGTCAGTCTTTAAATAATTTGTTGCAGCAATTGTCAGTCAAGTTGTGGTCGTATAATGCACACATGATTCTCAGTAGATTGTTGTTAGACAATAATGACAGTAATTTTAGTTCATGGGATTTGCCTGTATCGTATATATATATATATATATATATATATATATATATATATATATATATATATATATATATATATATATATATATATACATAGACTCCAGATCTTCATGCTGATGAAATTCCCCAAAAGTGTGCTATAAAAGTATGGACAATACAAGACCGTTCGGTGTGTGTGTGTGTGTGTGTGTGTGTGTGTGTGTGTGTGTGTGTGTGTGTGTGTGTGTGTGTGTGTGTGTGTGTGTGTGTGTGTGTGTGTGTGTGTGTGTGTGTGTGTGTGTGTGTGTGTGTGTGTGTGTGTGTGTGTGTGTGTGTGTGTGTGTGTGATCGTGCGTTCCCAGATGTGTCAAAGCGGTACCTGGAGTTTGCTGAACTTCGTGGTTGCTTGCCATCAACAAGGACAGCGTACCAAGCAAACTAATCAGGAGTGAGCTCAAACGTTCAGGTCAACTTGAACTCAAAAATTTCAAATTTTCTCGCTAACGGTCGATTTCAAGTGGAGCGCGCTGTCGGGCACAAAGAAAGGTTACCCTTCAAACCTACGAAACTCATGCACCGTCTACCGGTTGTCCCGATTATCGGTCCATCAGTAGGAACGTGTTTTTTTCATAAAAGTGCGTGTACGGCCTGGACAATCGTAGTCTACATTCACTCTAATCTCGTACGTCGTACGTCTTATTCTTTCGTTCAGAATGTCGGAGTCAGTTTTCGGCAACCGCTTTCGTGACACTTATCACTTCAAGAAGTCCGACAAGTCGTCGCCTCGAGGTTTTGTGGTCATCAAGAAAATAGCTTGTTGAAATGTTAGGTCTATTTGATCATGACACGTCTGATCGTCCTGAAAGAAGATCAGCGCTGATAACCTCTGAACTTCTTCGCTTTTGCTGCGCTATCACAGTGGCGTAGCTAGGGGGTCTACTGGAAGCACGTGCCTCCCAAACTTTAGCCACTTTTTTAAATTTTGATCCTATAGTTTGCAAATTGCAACAAATGTTTTCAAATTATAGATTTAGTTAGCCATTAGCGATTGGTAATGCCCATGACAATGATGATAATGATGCTAATTACAGTAATATTAATTAAATCGCTTCTTTTCCGTAAAGTAAATTGCCTAACCCTGTTGTTGCGTGCCATCAATCAACATTAGCGCGAGTTCTTAATGCAACCTCTTGGCTTTGCCTAGAATATCATGCAAATTTAAGGAAACAGGCTTCCCGAAAGCGACACGGAACGGACAGTATATTATCTTTCTTTAAGCCTAGGCGGTAAGTCATAACCTATGGGTTTCATATAGGGCAGTAGGCGTCTAGTTGCTGATCATGCATGGCTGCTCTACTTCGTTTTAGCTCGCATTGCGTACAGAGGAACATTCACTGTCAGACGACGATCTTACACCATGTACGATTTCTACATCGGTTTATCAACCAGAAACTGCTGTTGAAAAAATCGTTCATTCTCCTGCGGTCTCGCGGTGTCATAGTAGTAGCAAATTAGTTGTTCCCAATCGATCACGAGAGACAGACTGTGAAACAGTGACCCAGAGTCTGGTAATGAATGCCGATTGCAACTGAATTAGACTCTGCATGATACAAAATCAAATATATTGGCATAGTTGGAACGTAAATTGCATGGACATAGGGCATTAGCTAATCAACAAATTGCTGTTTAGTGCAGACCTGTCGCGTAATTAGTGCTGGAGATAATTAAGGCTACACAGCCAATTAGGGCTGGCATGTGACAAGATATATTAAATAGCCTAGCGCTTCTGGCCATAGATAGGGATATGTCTAGTAAGATAAACTTGGAAGCAGCTGTAGACAGGTTTGCCGCAGTAGACAAAACAGAAGAATTAAGCTTAACAAGTGAAAAGATAAACGGATAAATTAAGAGTAGAAACACAGATTTGAGAAACTTTCCATTGTGCCCCCAAATCTCGGACTCTTGGCTACGCCGCTGGCTATCAGAAAAGAGGCTTGCTAATACTGGAAGTTTTGATGAAATTATTGGAGGTGATGGTTACAGATTTTTCTGGTCACGTAAACCATCAGAAATCAAACGAGAATCAGGTGTTGGTTTTGCCATCACAAGAAACATTGTCAGTAAACTTACTGATTTTCCCATCGCTTATAGTGATCGACTAATGTCTTTGAGGTTACCCTTGACCAAAGACAGATCTGTAACATTTGTAAGTGTGTATGCTCCAACACTTACTTCTGATGATGCAGCAAAGAATTGTTTTACGACCAGCTTCATGATCTGCTTGTGAAAATTCCAGCAGATGACAAACTCATTGTTATGGGTGACTTTAATGCAAGAGTTGGCCTGGCATCATTGGACGTCACGGAGTTGGCAATGAAAATGAAAATGGTCGTCTATTGTTAGAACTCTGTTCT
This sequence comes from Corticium candelabrum, assembly GCF_963422355.1. Taxonomy (NCBI): domain Eukaryota; kingdom Metazoa; phylum Porifera; class Homoscleromorpha; order Homosclerophorida; family Plakinidae; genus Corticium; species Corticium candelabrum. The sequence continues at coordinate 3,630,354 of NC_085091.1, read as the reverse complement.
ACTCATCAACTGAGCATTGCTAAACTAGATTTCAGTTACCGGATAAACTAAAAACAACTTGGAAACATCTACGGTCACGTTGCTGGCATCAACTTGATCACGTCATCACTAAGAGAAGAGATGTGCAAGATATCCAGATATCCAGTTGACTCGTGTACTTAGAAGAGCTGAAAGCTGGACAGACCATCGATTAGTGAGGTCAACCATCAAATTTAAACGTAAAACCAAACGACATTTCACTCCTAGTACAGTAAAAAATTTGAGGTAGATCGATTGTATGATCCGAGTATTGTTGTTTGTTTTGAAAATCAGCTCAATATAGAATTGAGAGCTTCTGATGAACCGGAGGGTACATGGCATGGACTCAAGATGGCAACCACAGAAGCAACAAAGAAAACAGTATGGTGCAAAAAATATGAGAACAGACTGGTTTGACAGCAACAAAGATGAAATATAAGAGTTGCTAAGATGTTTATGCAAAATTACAGCAAATGCACAATCTTTTACACTCAACCAGATCTTTCAAGAACTGAAAAGAATAAATTAGAGCAAATTACGACATATGCGAGATCAGTGGTGGGAAGATCGAGCAAATCATCTACAACATTTAGCAGAGAGAAATAGCAAAGATTCTTTATGGTGAGCTAAACAAGGTTATTGGTCTAAGTCTTACGTGTTCTGCACCACTTCGCAATGAGGATGGTCAGTTACTAACAGACAAATCGGAAATTCTTGCGCGTCACTTTTGCTCCATACTCAACAGGAATACCATGGTTGATACATCGGTTCTAAATATGATTTCACAGCAATCACTTCATAAAGACATGGATGAAGCACCAACACCTGAACAAATATATTCTGCAATCAAATCTCTAAAAACTTGAAAAACTGCTGGTCTTGATATTTTTGCAGCTGAGTTTCATCAAAGAGGAGGTGATACTTTTAGAGAGGAAATTGTCAAGGTCATCTTTCACATTTGGGATACAGAAATTGTACCAAAGGACCTGAAAGATGCCCAAATAATCACAATCTACAAGAGAGTGACAACTAGGATTGTGGAAATTGGTGCTGGTAAAGTCTTATCAAGATTCTCTCGAATAGACTGTAGAGTCAATAGCAGGAGAAACTCTTTCTGAGTCCCAAAGTGGCTTCCGCAAAGGAAGAAGCACCACGGACATGGTATTTACTCTGAGACAGTTACAAGAAAAATGCAAAGAGCAACATAAATCATTGGACATTGTCTTTATAGATTTGACAAAAGCTTTTGATTCAGTCGAGAGGCAATGTATAAAATCTTAATAAAATTGGACTGCCCACCCAAATTTGTAAATTTAGTGAGACATGTACATGAAGGAATAAATGCAGAAGTCATATCTAAAGGTAAAAATTCGGAAAGCTTTGTTGTGCAAACAGAAGTAAAGCAGGGCTGTGTATTTAGCACCCACTCTGTTTGCTCTGTTTCTTGCTGCAATGCTAAATGAAATGAATGGTTGAGCTGAAAATAGAAGAGTCTCAATTCAGTATCGTGTGGATGGTAATTTAATCAATCTTTGCAAATTTCTAACGAAATCTAAAACTGAAACCACAAGATTAATTAAGAGATCTGCTTTTGCAGATGACGGTGCTCTGGTAGCACATTCTGCAGATGATATGCAAGAAATTGTAAACTGTTTTGCAAAAGCAGCTATCAGTTTTGGATTGCAAATATATATCAAGAAAACGGAGTGCATGTTTCAGCCGATTCCTGGTACGTTAAATGGTGGCAAGGACATTTTTGTGAATGGTGAAGCACTAAAGAGGGTATCCTCTTTCTTTCCTTGGCGGTGTTCTTTCAGAGGATTGTAGTGTTGATAAATAAGGACATTGCTGCACGTCTACAAAAAAACAAATAGAGCGTATGGCGCACTTCAATCAAGATTATGAAGTCAACAAGGAATAAGAATAAAGACCAAAATCAAAGTTTACAAAGCAGTTGTTCTTGCAACTGGTACAAAGAACGTTTGTAATATCTGTCATCCAGTATGTCGTTCCAGAAATGAACTTTTTGCACATGAACGTGCTCATCAAAGACAAATTGTAAACAACTGCTGAATGTCGTGAACTCATTTTTGAATAGCAAAAAAGAAAGAAGCGCGAGCGCGCCATGCCTAACGATATCAAATGCACTGGTTGACGTTAGATAACAAACCAATTTTTTTCGGAGATAGACTGCGAAATACAGGGTTATAGAATTCAGAGGAAGCCTGTGAAACGACGGAGGTGCCGCGTACAGAGCAACCTCAAGGTATTGAATTTCTACTGCAATGCAATGGTTTGGTAGAAGCTAGATCGATCGACGCGCTGCGTTAACAAAAAAAAAAAACGTTCATTCTTGGTAGTGTCAAATTGGCTAAGCATAGTTACATTCAAAAAGCGAGATAAAACGGATCAGCGTCTCTGCATGCATTGCACCAAGAAACTTCCGGTCTAGCTCTAGGGACAGTTCTAGGGTCAAAGGTTTTCCTTTCTTTTCTACAATCTGCGAATCTAACCTAATCCAACGAAACGATGCGGAGTGTAATCTCGTTCCAAATGCTAGTGTCACATTCTCACTAATCTAGCTTCCTGGACAGCGACCTCATCGAGCTTTCCATGTCTGGTTCCTGATTAAAGAAGAACTCCCACGATTTTCAAGTTGGAGTCAGATACAAGTCCCTTCCATAAACCGCCAATTCGAAGGGACATAGGTTTTGTGCGCGACATCTTCACGGCAGGAGAAACGTCGAAAGAAAGAGGCGTGTCGGGTAAGCAAGGTACATGACGTCATTGGTGCAAAGCCACACGCGCATGCCATCGGGTTAGATGCAGTTGCGGACGGATTCGAACACATACGCGTTGTTCTTTTCTGTCTGGTGTTCGACCTTACAGTTTCGAGCCAGAGTACGGACCTACTCAGCGTGACATCAACGCAGTTGAATACATTGACGGCCATGACGGCAGACAAATCACCGGTGAAGATCTGTCTGATGAGAACGAAAATCGAGTTGGGAACACTGCTTGGTGCAGGTGCAACAAGTGTTCTGTAATACCTAACGTAGCTGAGTGCTTGTGCTGCCAGGAAGTGGACAAACTAGGGTATAGGGTGGAAGCTTCAGGATCTGATCTGTAATTATTACGCAGCATGAGAACTTCCTTGCTGTGTGTCTCAATGAAGACGTTCTTCGAACAGCTATAGTCTTAATGACCGATTGGCGACGGGATCTCATCAGAGAGCCACTAACTTCCAGGCGAGTAGAACCTAGACGAACTTGGACAGGCTTGCCTATGTAAAATTTTCACGCAGGCTGCTGCGACTAACTGTGTACAGGTAATTACTTGCTGGGTGCACGAGAGGCTGGGCAAGGGTATCAGACGTGTCATTCCAGCATGCGTTGTAGGACTCAAAGTGATCCGAACAAACGCGGCTGTTTTATGAGCTAGGCGGATCCAACAGACGTAACTCTGGTAGCCATGATTCTAGCAAATCTGGCTTCTTGAGAGGAAGCCTGAAGAAGCTGACACCTCTGGCGATGTCGCTGCTGTTGTGGCTACAGCCAAGAGCAATGCAGTGGACCATTTCACGTCGAATAAGCCAAGATGATAGCACGACTTGTGCACGACACGTGGAGGTCATACACCAATGCGTCATCAACCACGCCTACGCTAACACTCCCTCTTTTGCGGTGCTTTTCCTACGTTACAGAAGCCATGGAGGGAACTCAAAGTTTTTCGAGTGCAGTCAAGATAAAAAATCTTGTATCTGACCCCAACTTGAAAATCGTGGGAGTTCTCCTTTAACTAGGGGATACTAGATAGGCGAGGCGTCATTTTCGTGTCTCCGTTCATCAGTTGACAATTTGTCAAAGCAAGAATATGTAGTATTTCAACGTCGAATTTTGACAATTCAGATGGCAGAATCACACAACTAGTTTTATCTACCGCCTCTATGTCTACTGGGAAATTGTTTTAGTATGTTGATCATATTGTTGAGTATTGGATTAATTCAAGAAGGACATGGATGTGTAGTAAGAAAAATTTCGTTACTTAGCGCTTTACTTAATTCACACACACACACACACACACACACACACACACACACACACACACACACACACACACACACACACACACACAGACACAGACACAGACACAGACACACACACACACACACACACACAGACACACACACACACACACACAGACACACACACAGACACACACACAGACACACACACACACAGACACACACAGACACACACACACACACACACACACACACACACACACACACACAAACACACAACTGTACACATGGTAATTAGTATGCTATATTTCCAATCTCTACAAATTTTGTTTCTCATGCACTTATCCTTCGCTCTGGATAATTTTGTTGTAAAACTGATTATTTTATTTTATTAACAGAGCCTCAAGAGGATCTGTGGGAAACGTTACAAGGCACTGATGGCAAAAATACATCGTCAAATATTGACAGAGTGCTCACGATCGAACACGACAACGATTCTCTTTCTCTAAAGAATACCACAAGACATCCAATCACATTAATATATCTTCTTCGGGTATTCTAAAAAAGAAATTTCATCAAATAATGATTAAACAAAAAGGCTATTAAAACACTACTAACCCAATATTAAATCCTCTATCAAAGAGTTCTTGATCTTTCCTTCTCTGCATAACTGCACAAAGGCAACATAAGAAGCAGACTGTGCATAAGCTGTGATAGCTTACCGTATGTAGTTTGTGGAAATGGGGTTGGATGAGCCATGTAATGAATGGGACATGGCTCATCCAACCTGCCACACTCCCAATTTTTCTTTCCCGCAAACGCACTTCATCTTCTTCTCAAATTGAAGAACTTCACTAGCATAGTTCAAGTATAGTGTCAAATCCACAACATTTAGTTGGAGACTGCAGCACTCACTTTGTGTATGTCGTTGGCCGCTTCTATGTGAAAAATCAGTTGAATGAATAAAGTTTCCACATTACGCAGATCAATTATACTGACTAGCAACCTCCGATGAATAGAAAGGAGGTATGCGTCCTTCAGCACAAACAAAACCAATTGATATCATGATTGGTATTGCCACACTTCAACTACATACAACGTTGCTTTTTGGCCTTCTTGGTGGTGGCATTGGAGGCCTTCATTTTCCTCTGCAAGTGTACACAAATTAATCACATAGTATAATGTCAGACAGACAGGTGGACGGGCAGACGGACGGACAGACAGACAGACGGACGGACAGACAGACAGACAGACGGACAGACAAGGCAGGACAAACGTAGTTAGCCATTTGCTATTGTATCCTAATTCAAATGTGAAAAATGTATGTGAAAGACAGACAGACAGACAGACCGACAGACTAACTGACTGACAGATAGACAGACTGACAGGTAGATTGAGACACAGCACTAAGTGTGTACTATACAAATAAATGTAGTGACACAGGCAGCCAGGCAGCATACTTTGAAAGAATGTAAAGGTTGTCGTATTTTCCGAACACCAAAACAGTCGAGGAAAGAACATAAACAGGTGAGATAGAGTCATCTATCTACATCATCCTGCACAACACAAGGAAAACAGAGTTATGCAGTGCTGGAAGAGGGAAGTCTTAAGTGTTCCTTACATCATCCCTGGCCTCCACAACATGCTCCTGCACAACACAAGATAAACAGAAAGTTATGCAGTGCTGGCAGAGAGAGGTCTTAAGTGTTCCTTACATCACCCCCGGCCTCAATTTCAGCTATTGCCTCCGTAAAGCCTCTGCTGTTTGACTTGTATTTGTTCTTTTCATATGTCAATGATTTCTTGCCTGACAGATAACCGCTAGTAGACAATACACCAACTCTCATTACCCATTAACTCCTATACTGTTGGTTATTAATTGTGTAAATATATACAACAACATAATGAATGGATGAACAGACGACAATCAATGAGATAGCTATTTGATTACCTACACTGTAGCTGAGTATTCAAAATGACTGAAAAAAGCCTGGTCTCCACTACAAGCCCGATCACCAATATAAGCCGCGAATTGAATAGGTTTGAAAATATAAAACCGTGCTCATATTAGAAATACAGAATATGCCTAGCTCAGTGATAAATCAGTTGTGATGTAAGATCTGTTGACAATCAATTTTCGTACTTCTACACTGCGTGCAAACGAACAACCAATTGCTCATTCACTCATAAATTATAAATCAGTGCACTTACAAATGAAAATGGGGGTTTGTCATACTCCCAAAATTAATCAGCATGACAATTTTACTATTTTTTGTACTAATTACATAGGACTAAAATGTCATGTCATCAATTTGCTGTTAAGTTGATGGTAATGCAAATGTTATTGCCATTATATAATTAAGTTTACTTATTTAATTAAGTAATAAACATAATACTATAGTGAACTGCATGGATAGTTGCAGTGTAGTCATAGACAATTTTGGGAAAAAATAAAACTAATATAAGCGTGCCTTATTCTGGCCATGTAACAGGATTATTCTCCGATTTCTAATTACGTTACATGATGAAAATTCAAATGCATTAGCACATGCATTGGCTAGCACCTCAGACTTAGACTTGTCAATAGTGAGAAGGTTAGCTGCTTGCTAGTGTTGGTAATGCATTGCAACAACGTTGTGGAAGGTGGCAATGTATCAGCAGATCAGAAATCAGTATTGGAAAGTTAGTTCTCACTACAAATAAGTACGCTGAGCAGACAATTGTTGTTTGTGCATTGACTACCTTCGTTGTGGCTGTTCGGCATCTCAACTACTTGTCTGCGTAGCTAAAATGCATGGGAATTACGACCTAAGCAATTGCAGAGAGAGAGTGAGAGGCTTCGTAGGCAAACTACGAACACCAAGTTCAGCTATATGTCACAGTATGCATTGCATCTGTACAGCACTAAATGCGGTTGTAGTGTGCAGAGGTACGGATATAGTCTAATTAATTCAGTCCATTTTGATGTTATATCACAGTAATAACTGCTTGACTCCTGTCATATTATGCAGTAATATGGGTAACATATGATTAACCAATGCGTGAATTGATGCTCAAAAATTTTACTGTACCTTAATTAATTTAGAATCTAAATAATGCATGGGTAAAATTTTTTAATTTTTATGACTACAGAAAAGCAATAACACTAAGTTCTAATTCAATTTGGATAAAACAAATTTCAAATAATAGAATTAAAAATTTTTTTATCTGATCACGTCATGTAGATGTCCGAACAATCCTCTGTGCTAATTAGATGATATGTCCAAACGAGTAGAAAAAATTATTTCGCGCATTTTATACCCAACTACACGTCCACATCATCTACTATATAGTATCTACATTCGCTGACATTGATATTTGCCTATTTTAAAACGCTGTGCTACTTTCAGATTGCTCTGATAATGCTATCAAGCTGAAGGAGTGGTCGTAACTGCACACGCAGTGTTCGAAATGAGGAAAAAAGTTGGCTGGACATAAAGTCTGACCAAAGTAGCGTTTGGCCAGACGTCCGCCAAATTTGATCGGACGTTTACAAAATGTGCAATATCATAATACATATAGTCTAATATATAACATATATAACATACATACATACATATATATGCATAATTGCCGAGAGTAGCGAGGCTTCTAATCCGGGTCGAACAACAGAAATGGGCGTGGTCCTATATGGTCTCCATCAAGCGTTTGGTATATATATGTGTGTAATCACAAATCTCTAATTTCTCCTCCCCATGACCACGTTTCATGATAGGACCTACCTTAAAAAATCGTTTCTGTGTCCGACTACATATGAGTCTAAGAACGATTCGTGCAAGTGACCAAATGACGAAGAAAACGCTTCCTGAACTTCCGTCGCCCCATCCTTTTGTATTGTAGTTAGGGATTGTGTGTACGTGACAACCAAGAAACACCTTCAGGAGTTGAATGCCACCTACAGTCAACTATTTACACGTACCATACTTACAGTAAGATCAATCCTTTACTACACTGTGCTGCATCTAACACTGTTGATAGTTTGCTGATATCAATTTCTATGTCAGTAAATACCATACCACTGTCGTTACAACGGAACTGAGTGCATACCTAGACTGTACATTTCAATTGTCTTGATCACGATCGCAAAACGACGACTACCTATGCCATGCCTATAGACGTAATCTAAACTACTAGGAAGTTTGCATCTTGAAACAAATACGTATTGTCTAGCTAGACTCAGCGTTTCAGTAGACGGTCTGAAAGCTCCGTTGAAAGTGTTACTCACGAACGCGAAGCGCCTACGGATACCTTAGAACTAGTATATTCATAATGTATCCATACACATAAAGAGCTGTTGTCACTGCTCTGTGGACTTCATGATGTAGCATCATGCACATGTACACTACGTGTACCTCTTTGAGCTACAGCAACCAGATTAGTAGGTGCCATTTGGGGCATAAAGCCCACTGTCTTAGCAGTTGTCATGTTATACAGGGACAGGCACAACGGCGCGAAAGGGTCTGATAGGAGGCTAGTCTTCCTGAAATAGCAAGGTTGTTTCAGGTAACTTGAATTAATTTTTAACACTTTGGCACTCTTTCACTGTTTGCATACATGATTGTACTATTATATAATGCAATGAACACAAACACTTAGAAACTGATCAGCATAATACTCTGCGTTTTCATAAAAAATAATGTTGGATCTCTTCTCCAAATGTGAAAGCGCTTGGTGACCAAAGAGGCAATTCCCATCACCTTTAACCATTACTGGTAGATAACCAGAAGGTGCTTCTTCGAGCAGAATTGATGCTGCAACGTTGTCCACTCTGAAGGAACGTAAATCAATCCTCAGGAACTCAAACGCAGCAATCAGAAAACAAAAGACAAGTTGGGGCGCGTTTCCACTAGTGCCTAAACCGGTTTAACAAGTGGTCTAGGCTAAACTAGTTTAAGAATTCACTTGTTTCCACATGCACTAAACCAGTTCTATTTTAAACCTAAACCGCTTTCCTAAACCCACTTCAAAGTAGGTTTAGCAAAGTGGTTTAGGTCTAACTGTCATTTGACAGTAGCGCGCTCGTTTAGATGGCTTCCGACAATGTTGTTTTGATGATATTGACTATTTTTCTGGGATAGGATTGCCCTAAAAGATGTAAGGGTCGTTAACTAGGGGAAAGAAATCAGTAGTTACGGAGAGAGACAAGACGGTGTCCTTGGTCATCGTCATGCAAATTCCTACTAGCAGATGCTGAATCAGTGAAAACCAACAGTTGCTCTGACTCGGCGACAAAGCAGCCCAATACTTCAAAATAAGGCATTCCTAGACTGTTTGTTTGGCACATCCCGGATGTGCAAGTTCCTAGTGGAAACAGTCGCTTTCTTGAACTGGTTTAGTTCTTAGACCCATTTAAGCTAAACTAGTTTAAGGTGCAGCTAGTGGAAACACGGCCTTAAGAAGCTAAACTAAATGATTTGTGATAGCCCATGGCACCTATTATCAGTATGTGAGACTATGCCAAAGGGTAAGCCTGCTGGAATTGCATAGAAAGAGATGAGCAGTGGCCTAGTTACAGGACAACACTCAACGGATGGCTGGCCAAAGGACTGGGATGGCTGCCTTACCTAGACACATTCAAGACATGCAACAACCGCCAGAAAAATGAATTCAACCCAACCACATGTTAATTAACACATCACCTAAAATGGTAACACCAGCTGTTTACTATTGTAAAACACCTAAAGACTTAAACGTGTTACCTTCACCTGTGACCACCTGTGATGCAGCAGACATAGGATACTGCATGCCTTGTACATGTACATGCTAAGTTACATGCTGTTTGCTCTAGCTTGGTCTAGGCTCTCATTGGTTAACAAAATCAAGATTCCTTGGCTACAATTCAGATTGATTGACCGGACCAGGATGACCGCTCATAGATTCAGTTGCCCGGACAAATAGCAATATTGATCGGACATTGTCCGATGTCCGGCCGTTATTTCGAGCTCTGCACACGGGTCCTACTTGACGCGCGAATTTCAAACGCCGACTATGAGGTATTCTCCTCAAATAGACACACAAGTCAACCATCGCTTCCTTACTCTTGGTGACTGCCGAAGAAAAATACTTCGTACTTGTTGTTTTGCCTCCTGACGACCTACAACGAAAGTAACGTAAGAAATGCAGTTGAAGGAATGTGGAGTGTAACGTACTCGGGCTGGCCAGTGAGGGTGTCCCCTCATCTTTGCCCACACCAAGTCACTAGGTTCGTGTAAATCCGGGTACTGCAGAACCCGTATGCCGTTACGACTAAGGGTGCGTTCGAATACTAGTTCCAGTTCTAGAACTGGAACTGCCAGAACTGTCAGAACTGTTGGAACTCTTGCTAGCAAACGAACGCTTAGAACTGTCAGCAAGTTGAGCATGCGCAAAGGCTCATACTTCCGGTAAGCGTCAATACGAAGTAGCATGACGTTTCTACTCCACTTGTTGTAGTCTGTTCGAACATCAGCAGTGCTTTCGCTTTCGGTTTTTTGAAGCTGCTCGCGCCAAGAAGGTCACTGTAATCAGTCCCAAATGTCGTTTCTTCTGGTGTTTGGCGAGCCGATGGTCGCCACAAGTGTTCATTATAACAAACAAGAAGGTCCACAACGGCCTCAGCATCTGTACCCGTCATTTCACTTCGTCAACCTCCGGGAGTTTTGCATTTAGGGCGTGACAGTTCCAACAATTCCAGCTCGCTAGGCAGAACTGCTAGAACTGTTCTAACAGTTCTAGAACTGTCAGAACTACCAATCGAACACTATAGAACTTCGCTCCCCTTTACAATTCCAGTTCTAGAACTAGTATTCGAACGCACCCTAAGTAGATTTAGCGTCCGCGCTCTGGGCACCGAGGTTGCGAGAAGTGTTGCGCATGCGGCAATGGCAGAACGAAAGAAACGTTCCTTAGCTATTGCAGGGCCGGATCCAAGGAATTTTTGAAAGGGGATTCACCTGGTAGCAGTTATTTATAGCATTACTAATTTACTTTTTCCTAAAGAAATTACATGAAATTGTTGAACCACGTTCGTTGGAAAAGAGAGGTTGCAACCCCTTGAACACCCATCTGGATCCGACCCTGTCTTGGCTTATATTTTAAACGAGTCGTAACTAATTTGTGATGTATGTGAAGCAAAACTGACATCTGGGAACGAGGAGTAAGGAAACCGCGACACTTGCGTACGACGCGTGCGTTACCATTTTCTTTGTATTCTAGAGTCAGGCAACCGACCGTCGTTTATTATTTCGGTCTTACATTTCTAAAAGTCGAGCTGTTTTGTACTGTCCAAAGAATCAATGCACGAGAACTAGTACCGACGGCGGCTGCGCAGTCGGAAGATGAGGTGAAGTGGAAGACATTCCTGGCTTCTGTGGACAATGACCTGAATTTATATTCGATGCTGCGTGACGCTGTGAAAAAGTGAAACAAGAGAGTGTGCTACACTTTAACTTAAACGTGTTCCTATGCCTGGGGACAGGAGGATGTTTACATTTCTACATGATAACACCATCTCATTCTCAGATGTAGATAAAACCAACAAATTTTGGCAGGACTTTCTATCCAAGAATGAGTGTATGACGAAGGACATCAGTGGAAAGTACAAGGAGGATGATAGATGTAATACGCTGATCCTGTATTTCAGCTTAGATCGATCCATTCCTAAAGTTCATTCCTTCTTGTTGTCCAATGTTGGTCTGAAACAATACGCGGAAGTTGATCTCAATGAAGAGGGCTGGACACGTAGACTGGAGTGGTGTTTAAATAAGCTATATCACCCAAAATATAGCTTTGCCATGTGCTTTGGGGATGATTGGATAGGAGTGGGTAGGCAGGACCTTGACAAAGAGTACTGCTGGCATCCTTTTTCTGGTACACCAGATATGGTTGCTGTAAAGAGACCAGAAACTACATCTGTTGTGGTGGCTAAAACAGACGTCATTGAATGCAAAGAAACAAAGCATGGTGATCGTGAAGAACAGCTATATGCAGCCATGTTGTTGACTGCTGGTACTGCAATTTTAAAGCGTTTGGTGAACCAGCAAGATAACAGTGGCATTGAAACAGTGACAGTGAGGGGCCTCTTAATACATGGGAAAATGACTGCAGCATCTTCCAGCTAGAAGTCAAGTCGTTTGGCAAAGACTATTCCAATTGGAGTCATTTGCGTCATCCCTGATGGGGCAAAGAACGAACTGAACTTACCATGGACGTTGGACAAGCTATGGAAACTTTCTGAAGCTGATCATGCCTGACTTTGGTGACACCGTGTCAGTTGTGTTGCTATTACATAGAATGCATCCATTACCTTTGTATAGACACGGCCTACTTTGACAGAAAATGATAGCTACAGATAGTCTATTATCAAACACTTTCGTCTGTGATAATTTTGAGCACTCGCTAAAGTTGTACTGTAAGCATTAGGTGAGAACTTTAGCTCAAAAGTAGTTGAGAACCCCATTGTGTATCTGTCCAAATACAAGCCCCAATGAAATTCAACCCCCTGGGCTTCAATTCAAATTGCTTTGCACCTTAGTCTGAGTGTTGAAGATGATTGCGCAGCGATTTCTTGGTGTATATATATACCAAGGTATATATATATGTATGTATGTATGTGTGTATATATACCAATTTATATATATATATATATATATATATATATATATATATATATATATATATATATATATATATAAAGGAAATATTCTGCAGTCAATTGCTATGTGCTACTTGACGTATGCAAATGCTTTGTATAGACATTTTCAAAGTATGCTGCCTGGCTGCCTGTGTCACTACATCTATTTGTATAGTACACGTGCTGACTAACTAACTGTCACTACACTTAGTTGTAGTACACATCTGTCTATCTATCGGTCTGTCTGTTTGTCTGTCTATCTGTCAGTCAGTCAGTCAGTCAGTCGGTCAGTCAGTCAGTCAGTCAGGCGAACTTCAAAGTAGCATTCATTAGTGGGTTTTAGATTTCAGTAGCGACTATTATGTTTCGACTTCCTATGATGTACGTAGTGCCTTGTATGTTCAATAAATGATCTTTGTCAGTCAGTCAGTCAGTCAGTCAGTCAGTCAGTCAGTCGATTCGATTCAAGGTCCTGGATGTGGCTCATGGCTAGAGGCAGCACCTTCCTCAGATAGGCTTGCATTTAAGCCTTCCGAATTTCGGTTAGCGGCTCTTCTGAGGCTGGGATGCCCAATGCCCTTCAAGTCCCTGGCACCTATTTGTGAGTGTGGGAAAGAAGCAGATGATTATGGATACCATTTCTTGACCTGCAAACACGGGGGTGGACCTGTATGGCAACATGACAGTGTCGTAGCAGGCTGGTGCGAGTGCCTCAAGGAGGTGGGTCTTCACCACAGAAAAGAAGTGCGAGACAGGTACACAAACAATAGTAATCGACCGGACATTGTGGTTTTCGATGCTGGAGATGGTTCTAACATTGACCTTGATATTTCACTCTCCCACCCTTGGAGCTGCGAAGCTTTTCCCAGGTCGAGTAGTGAAAGTGGATGTGCTGCATCCAGAAGAGAAGAAAAGAAGAAGGCCAAATACTTAAAAGATCTTTTACCTGGAGGTTCCACCCCTAACTTTGCGCCGTTAGTCTTTGAACATTTCGGTCACTGGGGGAATACTGCGACAGAATACCTGAACACTTTGTCATTGCGATCAAGGGACAGCGACGGAAAATGCAACAAGGCTGAATTCCGTTCCTACTGGAGAAAAAAATTGAGTGTAATCCTACAGAGATGCAATGCTAAAGTCTTGCTGAAGAAGATTGACAGACTTCATTTACAAAGTTCTAGTGCTGATATAGCTTTAGACTGCGAACTTCAAAGTAGCATTCATTAGTGGGTTTTAGATTTCAGTAGCGACTATTATGTTTCGACTTCCTATGATGTACGTAGTGCCTTGTATGTTCAATAAATGATCTTTGTCAGTCAGTCAGTCAGTCAGTCAGTCAGTCTGTCTGTCTGTCTGTCTGTCTGTCTGTCTGTCTGTCTGTCTGTCTGTCTGTCTGTCTGTCTGTCTGTCTGTCTGTCTGTCTGTCTGTCTGTCTGTTTGTCAATACATATATTTTCAAAGAACAACACTACTACATTCTAGTCTGGCCCAAACGGCCGACGCCATAATTTAACTACGTGCGAATGAAGAATGTCCCAGTCTTGCCAACTTTCTGCTAATTACGCTAGCATTACACCTTTGCAAAGCTACCGACATGCATTTACGCCACAATAACTTAAATTCACGACTGTTCTTTCTTCCGTCTTCGTCTATAGACTGGAGTGACAGGCGGTGTAGGAATTGAGCTGCCTCTGAGCCCCAACGTCCGAAGTGCTCGAACACTAATGGGATGCATTTGGAGGGGAGGCCCCAGACGTCCCTTTCTTTAGCGTATTTTTCTGATTTCTTGACCTCACGGGTAGCTGCGGCCGCGCCGTCTTCCTGAGCTGCTCGAGAGATCACATGTAGTGCCCATGGGTGGGCCACCGAGATGTCCAGCTCAATGTCACAACCCTGTTGAGCGTCAAAGACAACGATGTCGGGGCGGTCGTCGCTATTAACGTAAAGATTCCTTGGTTCCCGCTGATGAGACATCTTCAAATGCTGTAGACAGTCGCTCCAAACACTAGACAATGTCTCGTGAGTCCATATTGGCCCACCGCCGGTCTTACATGTGAGAAGGTGATAGTCTGTCTGTCTGTCTGTCTTTTGGCTACAAGTCGCTAAATTGTGTTCAAAAGATGTAATGGTCTTTACATCGCTGTCTTTACATCTTTAATTAAATCGAATTTAGTACATACAGCGCACGATGTCTGAAATGACAGATAAACAGCAACCTTTATTGAAATCTGATTACCTTACAATTCTACCATTACATCTTTCGAACACAATTTAGTGACTTGTAGCCAATTAATATAGCTAAAACACTACGTTATAATTTGCAATTTTGATAAACAAAATAATAAGCAGTGCCTGTTCGAATTTAGTATGTACAGCGCATAATGTCTGAAATGACTTATAAATAGCAACATCTATTGAAACATTATTATCCTGCAAATCTGCCAATACATCTGTTCAACACGTTTTAGTGACGGGTAGCCAATTAACATAGGAAAAGAACGAACTCGTAGTTTACGATTTTGATAGACAAGATAAAGAGCAGTGCCCATTCCAATTTCTTACGTACAACGCACGATGTCTGAAGTGACATATAAAAAGCAACGTCTATTGAAACATGATCATCTTACAATTCTACCATTACATCTTTCAAACTCAATTGAACGCAATAAACATAGCTAGACAACTACGTTATAATTTACAACTTTGATGGACAAAATATTAAACAGTGCCCGTTCGAATTCAGTACGTACAAAGCATAATGTCTGAAATGACATCTAAACAGCAACATGTATCGACACACACAAAGGTGCCGGCATGGCAGAAAGAATGTGTCCTCTGGTTCTTCCATACAAATTAAACATTCAGCACCAGTCTGAGATGTTACATCATCATCGTTGTCATCATCATCATCAACATCCTCTTCATCTTCGTTTGTCTTGTAGAACTACAAGAGTGAGATCACAATGTGTCAACAAGGTTCAGTTTACATTATATTGTGAACCTTAGCTGCTTCCTGTTCTTTGTTTTCCGGTCCTTATATTTCTTGTAAGACATACAGACATCCATCAATCTAGAGGTAGGTATGTAACCAGCATACTTGGAATCGTCCCCATGGATTTAAAATGTATCATCTGCTTTTGTTTGATTGATTTGACAATGTAAGTGCCATGCGATGCTTAGACGGACAATTCTGTCACAAAATGAAACACAAACCATCCCTCTTTCTTCCACTCCATACCTTGTCAAAGCTTCCAGTCAGTGCCTGAGAATGTCTTTTGATTTCCATATAAATGTTACATGTCTAAATCACCACGTGTGCCTATTACACGTGTACACTGTTACACACACACACACAGTAACTCACCAGTATCAACTGCCTCCATATGTATGACAAGAGGATACAAGACTGGCCTTTCTTGATCAAATGACAACTAAATAAGCCAAGCTGACAATCTCTTGTCATACGTCTCACAGACGAGAAACAACACAAACCTCATTCTCTGGAAATGATTTTGGTTTTAGCAAACAACTTGCATGGCTCCTTGAACAGTTGACCATACTCTATCTTGTGTAAGGAAATGATTTGGACTACATTTGTGATTTGGAAGAGTACCAAACAGCAAACACACACACACACACACACACACACACACACACACACACACACACACACACACACACACACACACTACATACACACAATCAATCAGATGTATGCACGCACACACACACACACACACACACACACACACACACACACACACACACACACACACACACACACTACATACACACAATCAATCAGATGCATGCACGCACACACACACACACACACACACACACACACACACACACACACTACATACACACAATCAATCAGATGCATGCACGCACACACACACACACACACACACACACACACACACACACACACACACACACACACACACACACACACACAAACACACACACACACTACATACACACAATCAATCAGATGCGCGCGCGCGCGCGCGTCCAAAATGTTTGGGGGATATAGCCTCCCCCAGCCTCCCCAGCCTCCTTCAGCCTCCCCAGCCTCCTCCAGCCTTCCCCAGCCTCCCCCAGCCTCCTCCATCCCCCCGACTCCCCAGCTCCCCCCGACGCTACGCCAGTGTCTTGTTTGTGCTGAAGGACGCATACCTCCTTTCTATTCATCGGAGGTTGCTAGTAAGTATAATTGGTCTGCGTAATGTGGAAACTTTATTCATTCAACTGAAGTTTTACACAGAAGCCGCCTGCGCCATACGCAAAGTGAGTGTTGCAGTTTCCAACTAAAAGTTGTGGATTCGACACTATACTTGAACTATGCTAGTGAAGTTCTTCAATTTGAGAAGAAGATGAAGTGCGTCTGCGGGAAAGAAATTGGGAGTGTGGGAGATTGGATAAGCCATGTCCCGTTACATGGCTCATCCAACTCCATTCCCACAAACTATCTAACAGTAAGCTATCACAGCTTATGCACAGTCTGCTTCTTATGTTGCCTTTGTGCAGTTCTGCAGAGAAGGAAAAATCAAGAACTCTTTCTAGTAGAGGATTTAATATTGGTCTGTTTCTTATGTTGCCTTTGTGCAGTTATGCAGAGAAGGAAAAATAAGAACTCTTTCTAATAGAGGATTTAATATTGGGTTAGTAGAGTTTTAATAGCTTTTTTAAAATCATTGTTTGATGAAATTTCTTTTTTAGAATACCCGAAAAGATATATTAATAAATAAATAAAAAGCATTCTGACTTATAAACAGCAACATCTATTGAAGCATGATTATTATCCTGCTAATCTGCCCATACATCTGTTCAACACGTTTTAGCGACGGGTACCCAATTAAGATAGGAAAATAACGAATCTATAGTTTACGATTTTGGTGGTTTATATAGTAATATATATATATATATATATATATATATATATATATATATATATATATATATATATATATAAGTGGGTAGAGAGGCAGACTACACAGAACTATTTGAGTTATTGAATAGAACGCAGACTGATAAAGTGATTTATAGAATCTATAAATATAGCACTTAATTACATGCGTTCAATTGCCCGTGCTTACTGTCACACTAGCCAAGTCTCACCTTTATCACACTGTATATATAGTACGTATATAGCTGCTGTACTCACAGCACAACTATTGTCAATCAATAATGATAATAAATTGATTAGCATAGAAATCCATCTAATAAAATAGAGACAAATGAATTATTAATTTCAGCACCTTTAAAATCAATTGGTACAATATATACCAGAAGAGCTAAAGTGGCTGCTAATTCCAAACGTTTTCTGGTATAGAACAGCTTATTTAGAGTTTTGTTCAAATTCCTTTTTAGTTCACAATGTTGTCATCGCTGTGCTAATAGTGCATGCATGCATGTTGTGATGAGTGCATGCATGCATGTTGTGATGAGTGCTAGATCTGCCACAATCTCTGTAGACATCTAACTGCTCAATGCACAAAGTTAATGTAAAACACAGCAGTAATAGACAAAATCGTATAAATTCCAATCTACTTGACAACAAAATTAGAAACACAAATGAACACATTCTACGTATACTAGTGTCATCAACTCAACGCAAAGAAACATGAAAGTATAACAAGTATATTTACTAAAGCATTCAGGCTACCTGCAGAATACGATGGAGTTCAAGCTTAATTAATTAACGGCTATCAACGACATAATGCGGTTTGGTTACCATTTACATGCGCGCGCTAATTTAAACCTGGTGCTATTGCATAGCATCAATAATCTAAGAATTAAAAAACAGTTCTGTAAAGGTATCTTTAGAACTTGCGCTAACGGTAACTCGTGTTAACAGTCACTCGCGCTAACAGCAAAGGTTACGCCCTCCTTTTGCGGGACAACTTGGAAATATGCCTGGGTAAACAGGGTACTCTAGGTCACTGTGGCTAGACAGGAAGCCATATACGTTTTCGTTTATAAAAGTAATGAGTCGCGAAAGCGGGAGGTAGAAAGAGCGAAGCAGTACGGTTTCACTGTTGAGCTAGATTATACGTTACAGACCTAAATCAAGAAGAGTTCAGACTGATTTATATGAACCATATAAAGATACAGTCACATGATCGAAAAAACTA
>NC_085091.1:3599022-3606522 GCF_963422355.1 Corticium candelabrum | reverse complement strand
TGCACTGCTAGAGTTAAAGCGAGCAATTACTAGTGGTGTCACACATTGGCAAACGTGTTGACGTGACTATTCATTATCGAACCGTTTTCTACACTTTACGAGTACAGAAATCAAGTTTGCTATTTTCTAACTTATAAACATGTAAAGAATCTAAATTTTTTATTGCTATTTGGCACAAAACGACTCTATTTCCCCACTAAAATAATTTGAACTATAGTCAGAAACATTGACATAAACAGCTACAAATTGGTTCTGTGTCTTTTTAAGCTCGTCTGATACTTCATGCTTTTCCTAAATTCTTGCTAAGCGCAAGTGATGGAGACACAAGATATGTGTCGTCTTGATAAACTGCGCAAAGATAAAACGTTTTCTTAATTAAATTATTACATATTCTGTTGTACAAAAAACTTTGTCGATTTTTTGCTCTGTAAACAAAGTTGATTAGCACCACTACAGTGATGTCCAATTAACAAACTAGTTCAAGTACTTACTGATATATTTAGTGTTTTGCTTTCTCCAATAGACAAGTATATCCCTCCGAGTGTTTTCTAATATTTGTCACCGCCAGCATTGACTTCGTCATCAGTGAATAGAGATTTTAGTGTAATAGGGTTTTGCGTGGTATTCTTCAGAGAAAGAGAATCGTTGGTTAGTATTGTGAGCGCTCTATCAATGTTTGGCGCCGAGGTTGCCATCAGTGTCTTGTAACGGTAGCCTTTGCCGCAGATCATCTTTACATTCTGTCAAAATAGTTAGTTAGACTGTTTACAACAAAAATATTCAGAATAGAAAGAAGGTGCATATTATGATAACAGAAAAGAATTGTAAAGATAGACATTGTAAACATTGTATAAAATGTACACGCAAAGTTGTGTTTGTGTGTGTGTGTGTGTGTGTGTGTGTGTGTGTGTGTGTGTGTGTGTGTGTGTGTGTGTGTGTGTGTGTGTGTGTGTGTGTGCGTGCGTTCACTGCAAAGAATTTATTGATAGTGTACATGATGTACATAAAAATAAGTACACGGTGTGCGGAATTGCCTGTGTAAATGCGCAGGCGCGTAGTAGCATGCTACAGCAACGACCTCAGTCATTCCCAGACACACGAAACAACCCTTGCTCGAACGGCTCGGCCTAAGGGCAGCACTCTACCTGTATACTATACTGCCAATGTCTAGAGAAACTTTCATTTGAAATCTTGCGATTGCAACAGCACGTTATTAGTCGTCTGACTCAACCAAGATCGCATTAGGTCTAATTATTGTGTACAGCCCAATATAATGGTATTACACATGACATAATATATGCGGCATAGTCACGTGCAAGATGTTACTTCTCTAGCCATCTTCCGACTCGACTTTCTGTCCGTTAACGCTAGCTAGTTTGACGTAAACATAATGGGATCTCTACAGTACGTCTGAACGTACCAGAGCTGCATGAGTCTGTCTGTCTGCCACGGTTCTAAAAATCAACTTGCAGTATGCTATAGCTAAGACCAGGTAGTGCGTACACTGATTCTTCGCAGCAGATCCTAGAAACAACGCGACAGTAAAGTACCATATTGCATGGAGTCCAGTAGTAGTACAGTTCAGTAGTCCATGCAGTCCAGCGAATCCGGACACCCCTTCTACGTGCAATTATGTGTGAAAGCATGTGAAGACACATCCACCGACTTAAAGGGATTAGCGCACGATATGCATTCTAATTATTGAGTTGACTGACTGTTTAAATTAAGTCAAATTTTTCCCTGCCTAAATATACAGTGTTTATTAGGCGTTACAATCTTAATCATGCAATGGTGTCATTTTAGGCGGAATCAGCAGCACGCTATAGCTACAGAACAAGCAGGAAGCAAAATATTTCGATTTCAGTGACGTAATAATTAGATAATCTCTTGCCAGTCAAGGAGACTTTGTAGACCTGCTGAAAGGCCTATAGATTGTATTGACAGGCTATACTGTATATACCGCAATATATGAACGTTCGTTTTCATGACATGATGTTTGAACCTAATTGAAGAGACTGAAGACGTAGTTACTCAATCTTGAGGGCTAGCATGAGACAAGATAGATAAAATAGCCCAGTGCTTCTGCCATAGAAAGAAATGCTTATAGTATGGTAGACCTAGAAGCAGATGCAGACGGGTTTTTACGAAGTAAACATAAACAGGACTGTAGAAGCTTAGTAACAATTAAGCGGTTGAAAATATAAGTAGCTATCTACAGATTTGAAAAAGATTTTAGTTGCCACCAAATCTTGCACTACGGCTATGCCGCTGTTATAGTATAATAATTTAGGGTATACAACTTATCTTGCTTGTTCAAACGGCATTTAGGCCTGTCTTGAATTTAAGCCTGTCTTATAACATTAGTTTGACTTCCAATTCAGTTTGGACAGAAATTAAGAGGCACAGCTTTTATACGCGCCATTTATGGTATGTCTTCTTGGTTTGTTGTGTATATATGCAATTTTAGTATAAAATTTAATAAAATTGGCTAAGCAAGCGCACACTGAAGTATAAATAAAGCGAGACAAGACAACTCATTAGTAGTACAAATAACGACGTAAATATACTGTATACCCTGTCAATACAATTTGTAGGCTTTTGAGCAAAATCTAAAAAGTCTCCTTGACTGGCAAGAAATGATCTAGTTATTACGTCACAGAAATCGAAATATTTTACTTCCTGCTTGTTCTGTAGCTATAGCGTGTTGCTGATCTCACTTAAAATGACACAATTTTATGATTAAGATGATAACGCCTAATTGATAAACCAAGACCGGGATAACTTTGACTTAATTTGAACAGCCAACCGACTCAATAATTGGAATGCATAGCGTGCGCTAATCCCTGTAAGTCGATGGATGATGTCTTCGCATGCTCTCAAGAGTTAGTGAATGTCGACAATTGCACGTGGAAGGGGTATCCGGACTCGCTGGACTGTATGGGCTACTAAACTGGACTACTACTGGACTCCATGTAATTCCTAAATTAATTTGCTGTCGATTTGTTTCTACGATGTCCGCTGCAAAGAATTAGTGCACGCACTTTAACTGGCCTTAACTATATCATTCACTGCAAGTTGATTTAATCAAAAAATCCGCGGCCAACAGACAGACTCATGCGGCTCTGGTGCGTTCAGCCGTATAGAGATCCCCATTATAGACATGTATTACGTCTAACTAGCTAGTGTAAACGGACAGAAAGTCGAGTCGAAAGATGGCTAGATAGTATCATTTTGCACGTGACCATGCCATGCCTATGTCATTCGTAATACCATTATTTTGGGCTGTACACCATAATTAGACGGAATGCGATCTTGATTGAGTCAGACGACTAATTAGTACCGTACTGTCGCAATAGCAGGATTTCCCATGAAAGTTTCTCTGGCCATTGACAGTATAGTAGAGGGCTTTCCTTGAGCCGAGACGTTCGAGCAAGGGTTGTTTCGTGCGTCTGGGAGTGGCCGAGGTCGTTGTTGTAGCATGATACTACGCGCCTGTGCATTTACTCAGAGAATTCCGCATGCCGTGTACTTATTATTATGTACATCATGTACGCTAGACTCGTGACCAGTCTCTCCCCGCCTTCGTCATTCCCCGGATTGTCAATCCTAGAGACTGGTTTCAGACCGCCTTCTTCCGGTGCAATTAACTTTGAAGAGGTTATACCTTCTAACAGACAGGGTTACATAAACGGATCCCGGGATCCGTTTAGTGGTTGCTGCTTGTATCATAATATCGTAATTTGTTAGGAAGTGGTAGCCAATTCTTCTACAGTGTAAATACGTATGCCGTGCCTGTTGCTAGGCCATACAGTGTCTAGTCTACTGCAAAACAACAGGTTTTCAAGGAAACGGGGCGTCAAAACATTCTGTTCTTTACTAGGTAGCTAACGACCACGCATGCTAGTTGTTAGTTCAGTCGAGCAGCCTAGAGATCTCTCCACTCTAGTGTACAGTGTTCAGTCGGTGATCATTCCCAGTGTAGGGTGCAATTGACCATGCAGACCAAAGAGCAGTCCGTTGGTGTCACTACAGCTTTACTTCACGAATGGTAATTATTATTCTAGACGCACTGATCGAATCCGTCACTAGGCATTGAGATCGCAAACGTACAACTTACGCAGGTTTGAAAATCATTATGAGATCGGCACGCAGTCTGAAGGTTCGTTGACAAACGACGTCCAGGCAGACGTAAGTATACTATTGCAATCACACCAGAAGCCTCCTCTACTCGAAGATGACGTCGGAAAGGTGGTCAGAGATGTCTTTGGGCGGAGAGTACAAAGAAAGAAAACAAAGCACCAGGAAACAGTGTCTACAAATATTTCGGCCTGAAAAGGAAGCGTGTCAACGACGATATAGCACATGACTCTTCTAGGAGACCGTGTTCTTTTGGCCTTCCTAGCACAAACATAAATGTAGTCGACCTCTTGGAGAAAATACAGCAGCAAACGGACGAGCTGGAAAGTGAGAGGCAACAGCGACTGAACCCGGAGAGACAACTTCGTGAATTAGCTCAACAAAACGAAATGCAGTACCCTACCTATAGTTAGAGACGTCTAGATTATTTCTATATACTTCCTACATGTACAGGCTGTCAGAGCTACGAAACATAACTGCTCTTTCACGACTTCTCAATGATGGGGGATCCGGCACGAGACCTCCGGGAAACGAAATAGGCAATTAGCTACAACTACCTAGATAATCTGCATGTCATTATGTGACCATGAAACCGTATACATGACGTAAAATTCCTGAGGGCGGTCTGAAACCAAGTCTCTCTCCGGCGAGGATTGACCAATCCGGGGAGAGACTGGTCATGAGTCTACTTGTACACTACATGTAGATTCTCTGCAGCGGACATGGCAAGAAACGACATAGCAAAAGATTCAGAGGATATAGTGGGGTGCGTTCCAGTAGTCCAAACCAGTAGTCCAGTACAGTAGTAGTCGAGTCCAGCGAATCCAGACACCTACGACGTGGAAGCGAATGTGTCCATTACCTTTCTCACGCTCTTCATGCTAATTAGTACGTGATGCTCCGTAACTTAGCTAGCTAGGCCAGCAACGAGGGTTTATTACTTTAGTGTTCGCTTAATTAATCATTGTTGTAGTTGTACTGCAGTGCGCACTAGCAAATCGTGCTGTCGTCGCTCTCTATACATTAGAGCTATAGAGTTACAATAGTAATTAGCGGTACCGACATGTAGTTCGAGGGTCAAAGGTTTCTCTTCCGGAGTCCTTGCGAATCCAGCCAATCCAAAGAAACTAATTACAAATGCTTTCTGACTAGTTAGCTGACAACTGTTGTGTAGCCTAAACGGAAACATTCCTAGCTTCGTATATCAACGTCCTGTACCTTTCCATGTATCGTCCTACTGCTTCCTGACTAGTCGCTATATAAACCGTCTTCTTCGTGTATCTGTACAAAGCAAGAATCGTTGGTGCAAGTTTAGAAATCGACTGGTGACAATTAAGATGGCAGGATCACGTTTTATCTACGGGAGAAATGTCTTTCTCATTTTGCTCTTGTATAATTTTGTTGAAAGAGGAGATGGATGTGTAGTTGAGAGAGGACACGGATGTGTAGTAATATTATTGTTAATTTACGCTTTTAGCTACCACACAATCTCTGTCCCCCCTCTCTCTTCCTCACACACACACACACACAAACACACACACACACACACACACACACACACACACACACACACACACACACACACACACACGAGAGAGAGACAGAGAGACAGAGAGACAGAGAGACAAAGAGACAGAGAGACAGAGAGACAGACAGACAGACAGACAGACAGACGGACGGACGGACGGACGGACGGACGGACGGAGACACACACACACACACACACACACACACACACACACACACACACACACACACACACACACACACACACACACACACACACTTTGCGCGTACATTTTATACAATATTTGCCATGTCTATCTTTACAATTTTTCTGTTGTTATAGTATGCACATTCTTCCCGTTCTGAATATTTTTGTTGTAAAACAGTCTAACTAACTATTTTGACAGAATAAAGAGATGATCTGTGGTAAAGGCTACCGTTACAAGGCACTGATGACAAGCTCAGCGCCAAACATTGATAGAGCGCTCACAATACTAAACAACGATTCTCTTTCTCTGAAGAATACCACTCAACACCCTATTACACTAAAATCTCTATTCACTGATGACGAAGTCAATGCTGGCGGTGACAAATATTGGAAAACACTCGGAGGAAAATACTTGTCTATTGGAGAAAGCAAAACACTAAATATATCAGTAATTTCTTCAACTAGTTTGTTAATTGGACATCACTGCAGTGGTGCTAATCAACTTTTGTTTACAGAGCAAAAGATCGACAAAGTTTTTGTACAACAGAATATGTAATAATTCAATCAAGGAAACGTTTTATCTTTGCACACTCTATCAAGACGACACATATCTTGTGTCTCCATCACTGGCGCCTAGCAAGAACTTAGGTAAGACAAAAACATGTGAAGTACCGGACGAGCTTAAAGACACAGAAGACAAATACCAATTTATAGCTGTTTATGTCAACGTTTCTGATTATAGTTCAAATCATTTTAGTGATGAAATAAAGACGTTTTGTGCCAAATAATAAAAGTTTTAAATTCTTCACATATTTATAAGTTAGAAAATAGCAAACTAGATTTCTGTACTCATAAGTGTAGAAAATGGTTCAATAATAGAATAGTCACGTCCACACGTTTGCCAATGTGTGACACCACTAGCAATTGCTCGCTTTACTCTAACAGTACATTTGCGCGTGTTTAGCCAATTATACACTGCATTGCATGTACGACAGAGCGAAAGTATGCAAATGTATTTGTTTTCTACAGTTTAGGTAATACCTGCCTATACTATTATAGCATCCAGGCATAGCCTAAGACTGCACAGAAGGGCGAGTGAGAGGGTGGGAAGGAAAATAGCGCAAAATAAAAATATTGTGGAAATTGTTAATGTACAAGATTAATAATTAGAAATGTCGAGGCCATGATTTTATCCTAACTAAGAGACTCTGTAGAAACCCAAAGAATAGTTGAACTCAATCCGCAAACAAGCATATAACCGTGCAGATATTCATGACGAATCTAATACAGTGCAGACCGATCAAAGTTGAAAAATCAATTGAAACTTGAACAAATAGCTCCTACGCCGTAGCACAAATTTTAGAAACTATTGTGATGACTCTATAAACCTATAATATTTGAAATAACAAAATGTCCAATAATTTATTTCTAGAATGTGGTGTATTCCACAAACATGCTCTTATACTCAGGGTGGGCATGGTCGATATCTGCATGCATGAGTCTAGAATATGGATTAAATTCCATCCTTTGAGAATGTTTTATAACAAAATCGTATGTGAATTTATCCTAGTCTAGGTTCATGTCGTAGTAAAAGTATATAGCTCTAAAGGCGAGACCGCTAAGTCTTGTCCGTCCCATTTGTGAAACGC
>NC_085091.1:3586522-3594022 GCF_963422355.1 Corticium candelabrum | reverse complement strand
TTAGATAGATTTTACAAGTAGTGCACGCACGCACACACACACACACACACACACACACAAACGTACACACACACACACACACACACACACACACACACACACACACACACACATACACAAACACAAACGCACACACACACACACACACACACACACACACACACACACACACACACACAAACACAAACGCACACACACACACACACACACACACACACACACACACACACACACACACACACCACACACACACACACACACACACACACACACACACACACACACACACACACACACACACACACACACGTGTGCTAAACTTTAGTTATGGAAGCGATGGTGTAATCGCAGCTGCAGTTACTACTGTACAGTATCATGTGTACACAAGTTTAGGATGTCCTAGTCATGCGTGCATATATAGATCGACTGATAAAGTAAAACATATAGAGGTCTATCTAGATTATAGCAGATACCTTTACTATGTTCAGCACAAAATCTTACCGAAACGTGCTAAAAACTTAAATATACAATGTTAATTAATCTAGGTAAGCCTAAAGAATTACGAAACATGATAACTAGATAGCCGCGTCCTCAGACTCTCTCGCGCTAGTCTTGTCCGGTGCCCGTATAACGATCCCGCCTATTTCCTGCCATATCTCCTTACTAACTGCTATAAGCGGACCAATAAGTGTCCCCCCTCAACGTCATCAAGTGTCCCGTAACTTCAAATCAAATTAGCGTTAGAACTAATCCAATAGAAGTACCACACAAAATGCTAGGACCATTGTTTGGTGTTTGTGGCATATCCAGCACTTGCAGACAACTGAAGCATGTTGAAAAGATAAGTCTGTGGAGTGTTGGTGACGGGTGTCGCGTTTACTCTTGTAGTCTGAGATCTACAATTGGCGGAGTGATGCCCTTTTACGTAGTTCACACGTGCATCTCCTATGCGGTCATTAGCATTTGCGCGCAGACTAGACTCTGTAGCAAAAAGCGCAAAATGACAAGGGAAGGGGTTGATCTTGACATGAAACTACCGTCTTCAAGTATGAAAACAAATAGCCCTTGAAGCTTCAATTGATCAATTGATCAATGGTAGAACATAATCCCACCCACGCATGTCACACCTCACGTTACCACAATGGGTTTTTTAAACAGAGAGCTCTTTTCGAGCTCAAACCCCGGCTGTGAATATTCCCTTTCAACTTGTGGGTTCGTTTTCTTGCCAAACTACGCGTTTCTAGGCTTTCGAGGTAGTCGTTATTCTATTGCAGGTCAAGCGTGAACTTCGCTCAAACCGGTTGTAACTCGGCAGAATGGTAGAACGTTGTATTTAAAGACATTAGTACGTCTGCGATTGCCAACGAATGCAAAATGAAATTTTTAGACAAATCTAGGTGACTCTGACAACACGTAAGGGGTGATTGTTCGAAGGAGCGACCTGGAAAGAAAACCAAATAATCTTTTATGCATTAACTTCTATGAGATGTAATTCCGTGCTGAGTTTCGTGGCTGTTTGCGAGCGCGTTGTTGAGAAATTTGCAAGAACATGTCGCTACAGGGGATGTTTCATGACAACCATATGACACGTGACTCAATTGTACCAACATCTTGCTGCTATAAACTGCTCCACTGGCGGATCTAGAGGGTGTTCCGGGGGTTCTGTGGAACCCCTAAAATTTTATGTGACGTCATCACGTGGCGATGACCAGCAGTCGGACAGTACGAGTGAGTCGTACGGTACTCCTACTCTTTTGTAGCCTACTAAACGCGAACATCGGACACAATGCGCCAATTCAGCACATGGAAGAACGTATTGAACGGCTTAACATCGTCAGTTGACATATCTTTGTTTGGCTGCCCTAGCTAGAGAGTCGTCGCTTGAAAGAAGGTAGCCTTTCAGACTTCAAGTTGCCAAGACATTCAAAAAACCTTGCGAAGACTTCTTTCTGTAAAATCGAGGCATTTCAGGCTTGCAGCCAGTGAAAAGGTGGCGGATGCGGCTCTGTATGAGTCGCGCCCCCACTTCTTCCGGTGTAGTAGGAAATCCGTCTCGGGGAAATCTGTCTCGGCCGAGACACATTTCCTTAGGATATCTGTCTCGGCTAGTCAGATTTGCTAGGAAATCTGTCACTACGCTGGGAAATTAGTCTTGGCCGAGACACATTTCCTTAGGATATCTGTCTCGGCCGAGGCGCTAGGAAATCTGTCACCACGCAGGAAATATGTCATTGTGTGTCTCACCCACACGCATGTGCAATTGTTTGATATTCTGAATGACGGGAAGCGCCATGGAAGAGCAAATGTACGAGCGGGTCGTTTTCTACCTTGAAAACGGTTCATATCCAACAGGTAGGCTGACGAAGAACAGCTGTCACACCGTCTCTACGTCCGTGCGATTGCCGATCCTCCTAACGATGTTGGTGATCTAGGTCTCTCGGAAAGCGAGAAGAGTGGTGTCCGTAAGAAATCCAAACTGTTCCAGCTAGAGGAAGGGATTCTCTACTTCCAAGACAAGAAACAATCGACACGCAGACAAGTTATCAGAGACGATACGACAAAAAGACAGGTGAACTCTCTAATTTCTCGGAGTTACGAGTTTCACCTCTAGTTAGCCATGCATGCCCTAAACTGGGGTGTAGCAATAATTTTTAAATTGTTCGGGCCTAACGCGCGCTAAAGGAGGTGACCGCGGCACGTGACAAAGCATGACTAGCGTGCGCTACCATCCAGCTAATGAAAAACAGTGTCCCCACCAATTAATCTAATTGACCTAACTGTACGTCCCCAAAGTTACGTTTTGACTTTGCCACAAACTGGTCATGAAAAACTATAATATGATCCACATTATCGTATATTTTAATATTGGCCTGTAATAAAGACTCTATATACTCCAAATAAATAAAAGTAAATAATATATTTAATTGGCTATACCTAAACTGGAAGTTGCGGAAATCGTCTGTTGGTGTAAGTGACAAAACGCTAGATCGAGTGACAAAGAAGTACTACTGGCTAGGAATAGTAGCTGATGTGAAACAACTAGTGAGAACAAGCATGCATAATTTTTTCAGAAGGTGCTTCAAAATACTGTCTCTGCACATTTCATTTCTCAGGTTCAACATTGTGATATATGTCAGAGAGTGAAAAGAAAGTTTGATCATCCATCAGAACCGTTACATCCATTACCTGTACCATCTAAGGTCTGGTCGCAAATTGGCGTTGACTTGGTTGGACCATTGCAAGTCACTAGTAGTGGCAATCAGTATATTGTTGTGGCTGTCGATTACTTCAGCAAATGGCCTGAAGCCAAAGCAATTCCATCGAAAGAAGCAATTCACGTTGCTGACTTCCTTAACTCACTCTTTCTACGACATGGATTTCCAGAGGTGTTGATATCCGATCAAGGTCGCGAGTTTTGCAATGCTATCTGCAATGAACTTTTGACAAAGACAGGAGTCAAACACAGAATTACGTCTGCCTACCACCCTCAAACAAACGGACTGACTGAGCGTTTCAATCAGACACTGAAAAATGGAATCTGCCAGATGACAAACTGCACAGATGAAGACTGGGATTCAACAATTGAGGCTATTCTATTTTCCTATCGCACTGCTGTTCATGCTTCGACCAAATTCACACCATTCTTTCTTTTTAATAATCGAGATCCTCGTATGCCTCTAGATGTGCAACTGCATGCACACCACGTCTCAGATTCAACTGCGGAAACCACGATGCATTGCCTGACTGATGAAGAGATGCAACATGATGTAGAACTGCTAGTCAATCTGAAACACCAGTATACAGCAGCTGCAAAACGAAATATTGTCAAAGCCCAGGAACGCCAGAAAGCTTACTATGACAAGCGCCATAATACATATTCTTTATCTCTCGATCTCAATGACCAAGTTCTTTTAAAAAATAGTAAACATGACAGCCGTAAGGGTGGAAAGCTGGACGTGAAGTGGACTGGTCCATACTGGGTGTCAGAACGTCTTCCGAAAGGCTGTTTCAAGCTGAAAAATGGAAATGGTGCTGTTCTGAAGCAAATCTTTCATGCAAGTCGTCTCAAACCGTATTATCCACCGCAGAGCTACGAGCCATGTGGTACTGGCACTTCAGACGAGTGCAAAGATACCGTATGCAGCGATTTGAACATGATTGTTTTGCATACACATGGCGTAAGTTCTGTTTATTAGATCAATGAAGATGAAAATGCTGCAGAAGCCATTGAATGGCACGCGGATGACTTACCTCTTCTATCCCCTGCGTCTGCATGTGTACGTGTGGATGCTTCAGTTGCATTCCAACCTGATGCGCAACCTTCAAGGACACATCAAAATGAAGGACAGGTAGAGGTCTTCTACAGTGACAGTCAATTAATCTAAAAATAATGAATGTCGTTAATATACCATTTTACACCAACTTCATATGCCTAATAGAGCACTATAGCTGTGTTTGGATATTTTCCACCTTCTGTGCCTTGCAGGGGTTATTGGTGATGGATAACAGGACAGAAATAGAGGCCCGTTCATTACCATCTACAACTCAACCATCAGCTTCATCCAGGGAAATCTCAGATGAAACTGACAAGGGAGCTTCATCCAGGGAAATCTCAGATGAAACTGACAAGGGCACTGTTGGAAGCAGAAGTATCAAATGTGACAGACGTAAATTACGGTTGGAACCTAAGAAAAGAGTACGTTTCCAGCTTGCGGTTAGCTCATTGAAAAATATCTTCTATTCTGTAATCCTTCTCTATGATTTGATTTGCCTTATACAGACAAATGAAGATGACAAAGAATGCAGTCAGACAGCGAATGAGGAGGAGAATAGCAGAGAAGAAGATGGAAAACGTAAGCGCAAGCTTGATTATAGGGGCCAAACTCAACCCCAAACAAAACGAAGACGTACTATAGTAAGTATCTCTTTGGGAAACCCTCTGAAAGGTTTAACTTACGTATTCCATGAATTGATTAGGAATCTAAGAAGAACAGTTTCACTATTTCAAGGCGAATGAGAGAAATTCTCATGCAAGGCCGCGAGCTTACGGATGAGCATATTTCTCTTGCTCACAACATACTAAAGAAACAGTTTCCACACATTGATGGCCTACAGTCACCGTTACTTGCACAGACGAATGGTTTTATCCCAGTCCAGCATGAGGGCATCCAGATACATCACGTCCCTGAGCGAAGCCATTGGGTAACTTCTAGTTGCTGTGGCCAACATATATCAGTTTATGACAGCAAAGAGGCCGGTTTTCAACTTAGTACTTCTCTCAGTCACCAGTTAGCCTTGATTTATAGGCTGGCGGTAGAAGATGATAGCGAAGACGATGATGATGGAAATGATCCCATCAACTTGTTTGTTCAAAAGCCCTATGTCCAACAGCAGAGGGGAGGTTCGGATTGCGGACTGTTTGCCATTGCATTTGCTGTGCATCTTGCTTTTGGAGACAATTTATCGACTCTGCAATTCGACCAGGCACTGATGAGACGGCACCTTCTCAAATGCTTTCAGCAGAAAGAAATGATGCCTTTTCCGCAGATGACAAAGACCACGGCTCATCGTCCCAAGAGACTTCGCGGTGTCATGATTGAGCTTTGTCGTTGGTGCTTGATGCCCGAGACATTTGCTGCTACAGTGAAGTGCCAGAAATGCGATGATTGGTGTCATTTGAAATGTGCTAGACCGATATTGCCTACTAGGAGCAAAAAATGGACCTGTGGTAACTGCAAGTAAAAATTCTGCATGCATACACTAGCTGACACTATACACATGTATATAGTTCGTGTTTGCGTTCAACGTGCATTACTGTTTGCATTGTGTGTATGATGAGCCTAGAACTTTGTTTAAACTGTGCTGTACGTATACATACGTATAGTGGGAGGCTGCAGTACAAATGAGAAACCTGGAATGCTGTGTTATGTTCCCTAGAAACGTGGTTAAATATATCATGATTTAGGCCCATTAGTAAATTCCCTGCTGCATGGAGGCATTTTCAATACCGAAACACCGGCCGTTCTGGGTTTTCCTAGAACATTCAGAGTGAGCTGCGTTTCCTAGCTCCGAGACCGATTTCCTAGGAAATCTGTCCCGCCCGATACCGATTTCCTAGAACATGCAGGGCGTGACGGATTTCCTAGCTCCGAGACCAATTTCCTAGGAAATCCGTCTCGGCCGGGACAGATTTCCTGCCGGGACGGATTTCCTGCTACACCGGGACTTGAAGGCTAAAAGTGCTAGTTGAAATCAAACCGTGGCTTTTTAATTGGCCCAGCTCGAACACCACCATTTCGTTACTTCCTTGCAATGATAATGTTTCAAAGTAGTTATTTTCTATCTCACGAAAATATATTTGATGGTCACAACATCACAATTTCATGAAACCATATATGTCGATCTATAGAAGCTTTTTTCGAAAGAAAAGAAAGAGCGGTAACATTTGCCTGTCTAGCGAAAGACACGTAGGCTTGCAAATCAATTCAAATTGTCCAGTACTGTAGATTCATTAATTAACGCATACTTCCGTTCTATGGTATAGATGATTAAATAGCTAATTTATATCTGGAAGCGTGACTGATCCTAACCTTTGTGACGTCACGGAACCCTCTATCCGAAAATCCTGAATCCGCCCATGTGCTCTAAACTGCAATCTAGTCAGGCAACATCCTCAACACATTGTACATGTTTCTACATCTTTCTTACTTTATTAGAAGTACCAAGAACAATCTCAAATGCAACAATGTAGCAATCAGTCCAATATCACGCCGTGAATTCGCCGCGAGACGAACCAGACCTCTTCCTGTTGCATTATCAGTCGTAGACGTTTCTAACACTCGTCTATCCTCTCAATAACGTTTCAATCAACCTACAGACGAAGTCAAACCCATAATCGAACGGACTGCGAGCGGGAAAACGTGAATTACGGTGGGCGAGTCTGCTCGATTTGAATTGATCACGCCGACGCGTCTCCCAAAACGGTCGCTTGGCCAACAACAGTTCGCAGAAGGAAGAAACAGGTCGCCGAACGGTTTTCGAAAGAAATAACGGTCGCATTCGAGGTCTTTCGATGTCGAACGTCGGAACCAATCACGGAGACTAATCAATTCTAGAGCAACTGATGATTGGTCGCCAAACCAATATCCAGGCGGAGCTATTGAAATACACGTGCAACAGATTATATGCTGAATGCTCATTGGTCGTCGCTAGTGACAATGGCGGGCAGAGCTAGCACCACACCCATATTATGCGCATAGCACTACTGCGCAACAATAAATAATACTAGTTGTACGGTATCCGTAGGCGCCTCGCGTTGGTGAGTAACACGTCCGACGGAGTTTTCAGACCGTCTACTGAAACGCCGAGTCCTAGCTAGACAATACGTATTTGTTGAAACCATATCTACCTGTCATGGAAGTAAACATGCAAACTTCCTAGTAGTCTAGAGTACGTACATAGGCCTGATATAGGTAGTCGTCGTTTTGCGATCGTGATCAA
>NC_085091.1:3576522-3581522 GCF_963422355.1 Corticium candelabrum | reverse complement strand
CTTTTATACAAAAACTTCGTCGATTTCTTACTCTGTAAACAAAAATTGATTAGGACCACTGTATTGATGTCAACAAACCATGAAGTTCAATTTACTTACTGATATAAATAGTTGTTTGTTTTTTTCAAAAGACAAGTATTTCCCTCCAATTGTTTTCCTGAATTTGCAGTTTTTGTGCATTTTACCGCAAGCACTGCCATCGTCAACATCGACATCGTCATCAACAAGTTCGACATCAGTGAATAGAGATTTTAATGTGATTGGGTGTCTCGTGGTACTCTTTAGAGAAAGATAATCGTGGTCGTGTTCGATCGTGAGCTCTCTATCAATATTTGACGATGAATTGACCATCAGTGCCTTGTAACGTTGGCCACAGATCATCTTTTTGCTCTGTTAATTACATTAAATAATTAGGTTTGTAACAAAATTTTTTATAGCGAAGGTTAAGTATATGAGAAACAAAATTTGTAGACATTGAAAATATAGCATAATAATTAGCATGTGACAGTTGTGTGTGTGTGTGTGTGTGTGTGTGTGTGTGTGTGTGTGTGTGTGTGTGTGTGTGTGTGTGTGTGTGTGTGTGTGTGTGTGTTGTAAATTAATTGAAGCATTAAGTAACGAAATCTTTCATACTACACATCCATGTCCTCTTTGAACGAATCCAAAACTGAACAATAAAATCAAAATGAGAAAATAATTTCCCCAGTAGACAAAACTACAGTTGTTTGATTCTGCCATCTGAATTGTCACAATTCGACGTTGAAATACCAACTATTCTTGCTTTGACAAATTGTAACTGATTTACAGAGACGCGAAGACGACGCTTATATAGCATCACTAGAGTCAGGAACCAGCAGGAGGATACATGGAAATCTCGATGAGGTTGCTGTGTAGGTTAGTACGAATGTGACACTAGCATTTGTACACTCCGCATCATTTCGTTGGACTAGGTTAGATTCGCAGATTGTGGAAAAGAACCTTTGACCCTAGAACAATCGGTACTGTTAGACCGGAAGTTTCTTGTTGCAAACCAGAGACGACGATCGTTTCATCTCGCTTTTTAAATGTAAATATAGACTTAGCAATTCGACACAACCAAGAATGAACGTTGTTTGTTGTTTAGGCAGCGCGTCTAGCTGCTTGCAAACCGTTGCAAGAGAAACTCAATACATTGTGGTCGCTCTGCATGTACACGCATGCTGTGTATGTAAACCTTCAGGCACTTCCGTCGTTTACAGGCATCCTCTAAACTTGTAGGCCTGTATTTCCAGAAATAAGACTAGATGATTGTAACTGAAACAACTGTACAATTCGCAGTCTATAGCTTGCTCTCAGAAAAATTTAGTTGGTTGTCTAGCGTCAACCAGTGTGACACCGCTAAGCATGCAACTCTACGAGACCGTGGCTTCCCCCATAGTAGGTGTGGTCTCTTAGAAGGTCTCAAGTGCAAGTGAAACCCTAGCAGATGCTACTTTCCAATTGGAGGTTCTTGCGTCAGTTGTCGGGGAATATGAAGAATTAACAGGAGCACTCAAATCGAGCGTCATAAAAATACATTAAGAGCCAGATTGTTTGTGCTCCAGATTATTTTTTGCAGACAGAGAGACAGGCAGGCACGACGTCGCGCGCGCGCGCGCGCACACACACACACACACGCGCGCGCGCGCGCACGCACGCACGCACAAACAGACAGACAGACAGACAGACAGACAGACAGACAGACAGACAGACAGACAGACAGACAGACAGACAGAGAGACAGACAGACAGACAGACAGGCAGACAGACGGACGGACGGACACACACACACACACACACACACACACACACACACACACACACACACACACACACACACACACACACACTTGACAAAGACTTAGTCTGGTCTGAATATAAAGAGGAAGGTGCAATCTAACCGTCGCTCGCAACTCGGAGGCGTCTCCACCCCCATAATTGGACACTGACACCGACCAATGAATGCCACTGACCAAAATACATGCACTTTACGTCTAAGCTCCAGATCGATAAAATCGACTAATCCTGGTACTTCATAGTTGTGTAGGTAGTTTAAAGGACGAAGCCATTTACCTTGTCTACATATCTGTTTACAAATCAATGAAATTGTCTGCTGTCTGCATGTTACAACATTAAAATGTCCGTTCTAAATGGTTAGTGTCCGATTATCGAGCGCTCACACTATCAAGTTCTAAGTGATGTGCACGTTCCTGCTCTCATTAGAACTATAAACTTGGCCATCTCGAATTGTATATAATTTGGACATGCCTGGCTATATTATATCAAATCTTGATTGCATTTTCTTCCATTTACAGCAGACTGTCCGACTATTGATGGTGCCCGGTAACGAACTGTGCTCTATCGCACAGCGTTTTGGACGTTATAAACAAGAAACTTCCGTTCTAGGAAGACGTTATGTGGTATTTGCCTAGCTCAGCAGCTGTTTATACTTATTACTAACTTGCTCTCCGCGTTCGTCGTTTCGACACCTCCGTTATCCCTTTTCTGTTCTAAACCTGTTAGACAGTCTAATTGAAATAAATTTAGGTTCACGGTTTGAATGCACATGTTAGACGTATATAGTTATCATGTTTTGTAATTGTTTAGACTTGACATGTATACAAGATGGCATGTTTCGTTATAGTTTGGCCTGCATGCAGTAAACGTGTCAAGATCTAAAGTGCTATATAAAAATATGCTTTACTTTAGAGGTCGGTCTATATATGCAAGCACATCCTAAACTCGTATAAACAGGATACTACATTTGTAACTGCAGTCGTGTTTACACAATTCTTCTACAGCAAGAAGCTGAAAACCATGCACGTTTTCGTAGCTTGGCGCGCAACTTGTAATTAATAGACTCGTATGCAAAGCGACGTAACCAAAACGTCCATAACACCGCTAAAATAGTCCGTAATCGCTACATGTTGAAGCGCGTACCCAGGATATTCTGAGTGGGTTGCCAAAGGTTAATATTAACAAAAGAAAATTGATATCAACAACATAATACGGTCTACATGTGCTCGCTGATTCAAACCTGGTGCTATTGCATAACATCAATAATCTAACAATTAAACCACAGTTCTGAAAGGTACCTTTAGAACTCGTGCTAGTATTGACTCGTGTTAACAGTCACTCGCGCTAACAGTTACGCCCACCTATTACGGGACAACCTACATGCCTGGGTAAACAGGATAGGCTAGGCCACTGTTGCTAGACAGGAAGCCATATAGGTTTTCGTTTATAAAAGTAATGCAGTGCGAAAGCGGGAGGTAGAAAGCGCGAAGCAGTTTACGGTTTGACTGTTGAGACGTTACAGACCTAAACTAGGAAGAGTTCATGTTGATTTATAGATGAGCCTTATAAAGATACAGTCACATGATAAAAAAAACTAGCAAAAACTGAAGTCACTGATGTCACACTGACAAACGAATTGTACACTATACGAAACTAAAATATAGAGTTCACTATTTTTGTCAAACATTTCTAACGTTTACGAATTACTGACAAAACGCGTCTATTTCATCACTAAAACGATAATCAGAAACATTAAAATAGACAGCTACAAATTGGTATCTTCTTGTCCTTTTGAGCTGTTTTGGTAGTTTACATTCACCTTGTAGTTTCACACTGTGCACGACTTTTGATGGAGACACAAGATACTTTACGTTTTGATAGATTGCACAAAGATAAAACGTTTCCATATTTGAAAAACCGCCATTATTGATTCTTTCATACAAAAACTTTGTCGGTTTCTGACTCTGTAAACAAAAATTAGGACCACTGTATTGATGTCAACCAACCATGCATGCAGTTTAATTTGCTTACTGATATAAATAGTTGTTTGTTTTTTCCAAAAGACAAGTATTTCCCTCCAATTGTTTTCCAGAATTTGCATTTTTCGTGCATTTTACCGCAAACACTGCCATTGTCAGCATCGACATCGTCATCAGCGAGTTCGACATCAGTGAATAGAGATTTTAATGTGATTGGGTGTCTCGTGGTATTCTTTAGAGAAAGAGAATCGTTGTCGTGTTCGATCGTGAGCGCTCTATCAATATTTGACGATGAATTGACCATCAGTGCCTTGTAACGTTGGCCGCAGATCATCTTTTTGCTCTGTTAATTAAATTAAATAGTTAGGTTTATAGCAAATTTTTTATAGCGAAGGTTAAGTATATGAGAAACAAAATTTGTAGACATTGGAAATATAGCATAATAATTAGCATGTGACAGTTGTGTGTGTGTGTGTGTGTGTGTGTGTGTGTGTGTGTGTGTGTGTGTGTGTGTGTGTGTGTGTGTGTGTGTGTGTGTGTGTGTGTTTGTAAATTAATTGAAGCATTAAGTAACGAAATCTTTCATACTACACATTCATGTCCTCTTTGAACGAATCCAAAACTGAACAATAGGATCAAAATGAGAAAATAATTTCCCCAGTAGACAAAACTACAGTTGTTTGATTCTGTCATCTGAATTGTCACAATTCGACGTTGAAATACCAACTATTCTTGCTTTGACAAATTGTAACTGATTTACAGAGACGCGAAGACGACGCTTATATAGCATCACTAGAGTCAGGAACCAGCAGGAGGATACATGGAAAGTTCGATGAGGTCGCTGTTTACGTGAGTACGAATGTGACACTGGCATTTGTACACTCCGCATCATTTCGTTGGACTAGGTCAGATTCGCAGATTGTGGAAGAGAACCTTTGACCCTGGAACAATCGGTACTGTTAGACCGGAAGTTTCTTGTTGCAAACCAGAGACGCCGATCGTTTTATCTCGCTTTTAAATGTAAATATAGGCTTAGAAATTCGACACAACCAAGAATGAACGTCGTTTGTTGTTTAGGCAGCACGTCTAGCTGTTAGCAAACCGTTGCAAGAGAAACTCAATACATGTGTGGTCGCTCTGCATGTACACTCATGCTGTGTATGTAAACCTTCAGGCACTTCCGTCGTTTTACAGGCTTGCTCTAAAC
>NC_085091.1:3494022-3571522 GCF_963422355.1 Corticium candelabrum | reverse complement strand
TTCTCCAGTCCTGTTTACGTTTACTGCGCAAAAACCCGTCTGCATCTGCTTCTAGGTCTACTATACTATAAATATTTCTTTCTATGGCCAAAAGCACCAGGTTATTTTATCTGTCTTGTCTCATGCTATCCCTCAACATTGAGTAACTACGTCTTCAGTCTCTTTAATTAAGTTCAAACATTATGTCATGAAAACGAACGTTTACATGATGCGATAAATTTACAGTATAGCCTATCAATGCAATCTATAGGCCTTTGAACACGTCTACAAAAGTCTCCTTAACTGGCAAGAGATTATCTAATTAGTTATTACGTCACTGAAATCGAAATATTTTACTTTCTGCTTGTTCTGTAGCTATAGCTTGCTGCTGATTTCGCTTAAAATGACGCCATTTTATGATTAAGATTGTAACGCATAATAAATACTGTATATTTAGGCCGGGAAAACTTTGACTTAATTTGAACGGCCAGTCGACTCAATAATTAGAATGCATAGCGAGCGCTAATCTCTATAAGTCGGTGGATGTGTCTTCACATGCTTTTACACACAATTGCACATAGAATGGGTGTCCGGATTCGCTGCACTGCATAAACTACTACATTAGACTACTACTGGACTCCATGCAATACCTAATTTGCTGTCGCTTTGTCTCTAGGATCCGCTGCGAAGAATCAGTGCACAGACTACTCGGTCTTAGCTATATCATATATTGCAAGTTGATTTAAAAAACGCGGCCGACAGAAAAACTCATGCAGCTCTGGCGCGTTCAGACGTATAGAGATCCCATTATGTATTACGTCCAACTATAGCTAGTGCGAACGGACAGAAATTTGAGTCGGAAGATGGATAGACAAGTAACATCTTGCACGTGACCATGCCGCTTATGTCATGCATAATATCATTATTTTGGGCTGCACACCATAACTAGACCTAATGCGATCTTGGTTGAGTCAGACGACTAGTACCGTGCTGCTGCAATCGCAGGATTTCCCATGAAAGTTACTCTAGACATTGGCAGTCTAGTATACCGGTAGAGTGCTTCCCTTGAGCTGAGCCGTTCGAGCAAGGGTTGTTTCGTGCGTCTGGGAGTGACCGAGGTCGTTGCTGTAGCATGCTACTACGCGCCTGCGCATTTACTCAGGCAATTCCACATGCCGTGTACTTATTCTAGGTACATCATCTACACTACATGTAGATTCTTTGCAGCGGACATGGCAAGAAACGACATAGCAAAAATGCAGAGGTTATAGTGGGATGCGGTCCAGCAGTCTAGA
The DNA here is from genome assembly GCF_963422355.1 of Corticium candelabrum. Lineage (NCBI taxonomy): Eukaryota > Metazoa > Porifera > Homoscleromorpha > Homosclerophorida > Plakinidae > Corticium > Corticium candelabrum. Next base: position 3,570,248 of record NC_085091.1, on the reverse strand, counting down.
CCAGTAGCCCAGTACAGTAGTAGTCCAGTCCAGCGAATCCAGACATCCACGACGTGGAAGCGAATGTGTCCACTACCTTTCTCAAGCTCTTTATGCTAATTAGTACGTGATGTTCCGTAACTTAGCTAGCTAGGCCAGCAAACGAGGGTTTATTACTTTAGTGTTCGCTTAATTAACCATTGTTGTAGTTGTACTGCAGTGCGCTCCAGCAAATCGTGCTGTCGTCGCTCTTTATACATTAGAGCTATAGAGTTACAATAGTAATTAGCAGTACCGACATGTAGTTCGAGGGTCAAAGGTTTCTCTTCCGGAGTCCTTGCGAATCCAGCCAATCCAAAGAAACTAATTACAAATGCTTTCTGACTAGTTAGCTGACAACTGTTGTGTAGCCTAGACGAAAAAATTCTTATTTTCGTATATCAACGTCCTGTACCTTTCCATGTAACGTCCTACTGCTTCCTGACTAGTCGCTATATAAACCGTCTTCTTCGTGTATCTGTACAAAGCAAGAATCGTTGGTGCAAGTTTAGACGTCGACTTGTGACAATTAAGATGGCAGGATCACGATTTATCTACGGGAGAAATGTCTTTCTCATTTTGCTCTTGTATAATTTTGTTGAAAGAGGAGATGGATGTGTAGTTGAGAGAGGACACGGATGTGTAGTAATATTATTACTTTACGCTTTTAGCTACCACACGATCTCTTTCCTCCCCTCTCTCTTTCTCTCTCTCTCTCTCTCTCTCTCTCTCTCTCTCTCTCACACACACACACACACACACACACACACACACACACACACACGCGACTTTGCGTGTACATTTTATACAATATTTACAATACGCACCTGCTTTCCGTTCTGAATATTTTTGTTGTAAAATGGTCTAACTAACTATTTTGACAGAATAGAGAGATGATCTGTGACAAAGGCTACCGTTACAAGGCACTGATGGCAAACTCAGCGCCAAACATTGATAGGGCGCTCACAATATTAAACAATGATTCTCTTTCTCTGAAAAATACCACTCAACACCCTATTACACTAAAATCTCTATTCACTGATGACGAAGTCAATGCTGGCGGTGACAAATATTGGAAAACACTCGGAGGAAAATACGTGTCTTTTGGAGAAAGCAAAACACTAAATTTATCAGTAAGTACTTGAACTAGTTTGTTAATTGGACATCACTGCAGTGGTGCTAATCAACTTTTGTTTACAGAGCAAAAAATCGACAAAGTTTTTGTACAACAGAATATGTAACAATTCAATCAAGGAAACGTTTTATCTTTGCACACTCTATCAGGACGACACATATCTTGTGTGTCCATCACTTGCGCCTAGCAAGAACTTAGGTAAGACAAAAACATGTGAAGTACCGGACGAGCTTAAAGACACAGAAGACAAATACCAATTTATAGCTGTTTATGTCAACGTTTCTGATTATAGTTCAAATCATTTTAGTGATGAAATAAAGACGTTTTGTGTCAAGTAACAAAAGTTTTAAATTCTTCACATATTTATAAGTTAGAAAATAGCAAACTAGATTTCTGTACTCGTAAGTGTAGAAAATGGTTCAATAATGAAATAGTCACGTCCACACGTTTGCCAATGTGTGACACCACTAGTAATTGCTCGCTTTACTCTAACAGTACATTTGCGCGTGTTTAGCCAATTATACACTGCATTGCATGTCTATACGACAGGGCGAAAGTATGTAAATATCTTTGTTTTCTACAGTTTAGGTAATACCTGCCTATACTATTATAGCATCCAGGCATAGCCTAAGACTGCACAGAAGGGCGAGTGAGAGGGTGGGAAGGAAAATAGCGAACAATGCAAATATTGTAGAAATTGTTAATGTACAAGATTAATGATTAGAAATGTCGAGGCCATGATTTTATCCTAACTAAGAGACTCTGTAGAAACCCAAAGAATAGTTGAATTCAATCCGCAAACAAGCATATAACCGTGGAGATATTCATGACGAATCTAATACAGTGCAGACCGATCAAAGTTGAAAAATCAATTGAAACTGGAACAAACCACTCCTACATCGTAGCACAAATTTTAGAAACTATTGTGATGAGTCTATAGACCGATAATATTTGCAATCACAAATGTCCAATAATATATTTCTAGAATGTGGTGTATTCCACAAACATGCTCTTATACTCAGGGTGGGCATGGTCGATATCTGCATGCATGAGTCTAGAATATGGATTAAATTCCATCCTTTGAGAATGTTTTATAACAAAATCGTATGTGAATTTATCCTAGTCTAGGTTTATGTCGTAGTAAAAGTATATAGCTTTAAAGGCGAGACCGTTAAGTCTTGTCCGTTCCAGTTGTGAAACGCAAGCTTTAAGCTGATAGATAGGCACGTACTGCATGAGGCTCAGCTCTCAACTATAGTGGTTATTGTTTGTGTGCATGCAAGTAATTCTCAAAGTGTATTTTCAATTACAAAATGCTGTATATATTATATATCTGTGCCGGCTGCTATAGAGCTTAATTGCTGTAAAGTTGAGGACAAGTTTTCTATTTCAAAAACCTGCATGCCATTGAACGTTACAACATGTCAGCTTTTCTTCCGTGCAAAGTCGCAGGACTATAGGCAGATGCGACATGTAAAACACTCGAAGCTCTTCCGCTTGTCGTTTCCAAAAAGGGGTCTGTACTGTACACATATCTAGAGAGGGACAAGGCTTAGTCTATAGCTTTAGGCACTGACTTCTTCTATTTTTCATAAAATCTTTTCTTGCGCAATTGCTCAAACAAAGAAATCATACGGTCGCAACAACATTTGAGTCAAAACACTTTTTTACTTTGACCATGGAAGTGATCCCTACGCGGAATGACAATAGTTCTTCCATAGTACTCTTCTACTGTCCCTGATCAAATATTTATGTGTTTCCTTTACGTACCACAATGACGAGGTAAAGACGGCACACAGCGACGTATACGGTAACTTCATGAACCTTTTCATCTGCTTAGTTGAACATCGGTCACTAGGGTTTTCTCAGAAATGCTGCAGGCCTTGGAAAGTGCTATATTTACGTCTTTATACATTCTCTAGAATCTTCTTCTATAGAATTTTATAATTCATCAAGACACGCCTATTGGGTTGGGGTGCACCAGCCAGCGGGTGAACACCTAGTCTCTCTCACAGCCTCTCTTAACGCGCGCGAGAAGCGGAGAAGGAGCGGTACCCGCACGCGAAAGAGGGTCTGGCAGATAATTGGGAACGAAAAAGAAGTGACTAAAGCTGACGCCGTCTCTTTAGCACGCGTAGCACTCGCCTGACTCGGGTAATGGCTAGCGATTATGTTACTCGACACGCAGTGAATAGCGTCATACGTTCTCATGCGCATTGTTCCGTAGAGTGGACCTAGCAGATCATGTAGTTCACTAGAAGAGGACTGAGACTGAGGAGACCGAAAAATAACAGTCATTCCCTCATGCATTGATACAAGGGTAAGAACCTGAGATTCAGATGGCAAGCTTAAGCTAGCGCCGAATGCGAATGCCGTAAGCGCTTTCAAATGGTCAAGGTGACGTACGTTGTACATGTATTGTTAGTCAGAGTTGACACTACTCTATCGGTCCGTAGACCCTATACCCAGGAAGTTGTTACGGTTAGCGCAGCTACGACTCGACTCACCGGCTAGAAGTTACGTGATGACGATGAGGTGACTCTACAGACTATATGGACAACCAGACTCACCAGACCCAGGAAGTTTCGCAGTTTATTTATGATCACGAGGTAAAACCTATATGATGCTGCGCCAATACAACGCACGTTACCTTGACTATTGACGCATTCCGCGCTAGCTTGCCATCTGAATTTCAAGCTCTTACCCTTGTATGAGAGAATGACTGCTACTTTTTGATCTCCTCAGTGAACTACATGATCTGCTAGATACGCTCTACGAAACAATGCGCATGCAAACGCATGACGTCTCAACTTCACAGAGTGTCGAGTGACCTTATAGCTAGCCATCACCTGAGACAGGCGCTTGCTATAGTGTGTTCGTGCTAAAGAGGACGTCAGGCGTAAGTCACTCCTTCCGTTCCCAATTATCTGTCGGATTACAGACGCGTGCGGGCACCGCCCTCTCTCCTCTCCTCGCACGCGCGTTAAGAGGGGCTGTGCAAGAGACTAATAGTGAACCTCTGGATCCGCGCCTGAATACTATGCAAGTGTGCTGTAAAATTTAGAATATAGACAAGAACGTTCGGTGTGTGTGTGTGTGTGTGTGTGTGTGTGTGTGTGTGTGTGTGTGTGTGTGTGTGTGCGTGTGTGTCCTGGCAATTGTAACAAAAAGCACGTGCCAAAACACGTGGAGCGTGCGCGAGGAGGAGGACTGGGTACGAGTCTACCAACAGCTGACGCTAGGACTCCCAATTGGGAAGTCCCATCTGCTAGGGTTTCACTTGCACTTCTATTTCTGGAATACAAGACTACTAGTTTAGAGGAAGCCTGTGAAACCACGGAAGTGCTTGAAGGTTTGACGTACATGGCATGCGTACAGAGCGACCACAAGGTATCGAGTTTCTCCTGCTACGGTTTGCTAGCAGCTAGACGCGCTGCCTAAACAACAGACAACGTTCATTGTGTTGGTCGTGTCGAACTTCTAAGTCTATATTTACATTTAAAAAGCGAGATAAAACGATCGGCGTCTCTGCTTGGCAACAAGAAACTTCCGGTGTAAGAGGATCGACAGTTCTAATAAGGTCAACGGTTCTCTTCCACACTCTGTGAATCTAATCTAGTCCAGCGAAATGATGCGGAGTGTACGGGTGCTAGTGTCACATTCTTACTCAGCAACACAGCGACCTCATCGAACTTTCCATGTATCTTCCTGCCTGTTTCTTACTCTAGGGTCCTGGGATGCTATATAAGCGTCGTCTTCGCATCTCTGTTTATCAGCTACTATTGGTCAGAGCAAGAACAGTTGGTACTTCAACGTCGAATTGTAACAATTCAGATGGCAGAATTAAACAACTGTAGTTTAGTCTACTGGGGAAATTTTTATATCATTTTGATCGTGTTGTTCAGCTTTGGATTCGCTCAAAGAGGACATGGATGTGTAGTAAGAATGATTTCGTTACTTATCGCTTTAATTAATTCACACACCCACGCGCGCGCGCGCACACACACACACACACACACACACACACACACACACGCGCACACACACACATACACACACACACACACACACACACACACAACTGTACACATGGTAATTAGTATGCGATAATTCCAATCTCTACAAATCTTGTTTCTCATCCACTTAACCTTCGCTCTGGAAAATTGTGTTGTAAAACTAATTATTTAATTTAATTAACAGAGCAAAAAGATGATCTGTGGCCAACGTTACAAGGCACTGATGGCCAATACATCGTCAAAAATTGATAGAGCGCTCACGATCGAACACGACCACGATTCTCTTTCTCTAAAGAATACCACGAGACACCCAATCACATTAAAATCTCTATTCACTGATGTCGAACTCGCTTATAGCGATGTCGATGTTGACGATGGCAGTGTTTGCGGTAAAATGCACGAAAAATGCAAATTCTGGAAAACACTTGGAGGGAAATACTTGTCTCTTGGAAAAAACAAACAACTCTATATATCTGTAAGTAATTTGAACTCCATGGTTTGGTGACATCATTATACAGTGGTCCTAATCAATTTTTGTTTACAGAGTCAGAAATCGACAAAGTTTTTGTATAAAAGAATCAATAATGGCGGTTCTTCAAATATGGAAACGTTTTATCTTTGTGCAATCTATCAAAACGTAAAATATCTTGTTTCTCCATCAAAATTCGTGCCTAGCGTGAAACTACAAAGTGAATGTAAACTACCGGAACAGCTCAAAAGGACAAAAAGATACCAATTTGTAGCTGTCTATTTTAATGTTTCTGATTCTCGTTTTAGTGATGAAATAAACGAGTTTTGTCAGTAATTTTTAAACTCTATTAATGTTTGATAGTAATGTTATTGTAATGTACTTATTTGAAATACAAACAGTTCAATAGTGTCTATAGAACGTCACGTCAAGACGTTTGTCAGTACGACATCAGTCTAGAGGTTCTCGTTGGTTCTTCCGATCATGCATGTGACTGTAACTTTCTATGGTTGACGTAAATCAACCTGAACTTTTCTATAACTTCTAATCTCAACAGTAAAATCGTAAAAGCATGCTATAGATATCCACTTCGCACTTTCTACCTCCCGCTTTCGTGGCGTAAAACGGAAAACTATTTGGCATGGCATATAGCAACAGTGGCGTACCCGGTATACCCAGGCATGTTTCCAGGTTACCCAGAAACCCCAAGAGGCGAGAGTCACCGTTACTGTTAGCGCGAGTGCTGAAGGTACCTTTTTCAGAACTGTGGTTTAACTAAGTTACCTAGAGGATTGTTAAATTACTGATGCTATGAGATAGCAACAGGCTTGAATCAGGTCGCTGTGGATGGTAACCAAGCCTTATTATATCATTCATATTAATTTGTCTTGTTGATATCTATTTTTTAAAACTCCATTCGCAAAATCCTGAGTACGCGCCCTAACAAGTAACGATTACGGACTATTTATCGGTTTTACTGACTTTGTAGTCACGCGACTTCGTATGCGATATTAGATAGATTTTACAAGTAGTGCACACACACACACACACACACACACACACACACACACACACACACACACACGCACGCACACACACACAGACGTGTGCTAAACTTTTAGCTATGGAAGCGATGGTATAATCGCAGCTGCAGTTACTACTGTACAGTATCATGTGTACACAAGTTTAGAATGTCCTAGTCATGCGTGCATACACACTGTTAGAAATGAAGTGCTCTAGCTATACCTTCGAGTGCTAGTCTAGCCCTTGTTTGTGCTGTACACCTTGGTGTAAAGTTATCACTGTTAGAACTAAAGTGCTCTAGTGACACCTTTCAGTGCTATTACTGAGGATGTAAAATTTTGCACCGATATCGGTGCAAAGTTTACTCTGGGAGATGTAGCAATAACACATTACCTGGCTCAATTGCAGAGAATCCCGTATACTTGCGTGTGAGTGACTGAGCGTGGATTACCGGCGACATTATGAAAAAGACCCTGATGCAGAGGTACAGTATTTACAGTAATGATTGTCATGTGTATAGCGCTCAACTTCCCAACTTGCAGACTAGGTGTTTCTTGCAAAACGGATTGCGCCTCGTCGCAGGCTACGGTAGCCGTCCGTTTTCGTCTACGATGTTACCTTCCTTCTTTGCGAGATGTACACTCTGCATTCGTGCGTGATGCCTGCACTACACGCACTGAAAGGAGATTCCTCATGGGTGACAACCACATTCACGACCGCCATTTTGAGTCAGGTGATTCTGTCACGTGCTCGTAAAAGTAGACACCTCATCAAATAAAGCATGCGATCCTCCAAAAAGACGCTGGCGGGAAATTGGAAACAATGAATCATATTGCAGTGGCTCGATGCGATTGAGTTAGTAGACTAAATAAACGTATAAATAGTAGATTAATCAATAGATTATTAAATTTTCAATTAGGATTAAATTTATTTCATTAATTAATCTAAGGAATTTATACAGATTAATTAATTATGTTTAAAGCAATTTCTTGTCTTACTAGAACAGCAACAAATATGTCACTCCAATTTCTGATGAGTGAATCACTTGTCGAGACTAGATTGGGTGCATCACCTGATTGAAAACAGTGTTCTAATGTATTGTTATGATTCCTTAATTAATTGTCTTATTTGGATGCTGCTGTTAGTGGTGAGTGGTTCACTTACCCTGACTAAGTTGGGTGCTTCACCTACTGAAACAGTGTCATAGTGTATGGTTAGCAATATAGTTTAGTAACAGTAATTATGACATATTAATTAATTAGTTAATTTGATGCTGCTGTTAGTGGTGAGTGGTTCACTTACCCTGACTAAGTTGAGTGCTTCACCTAATTGAAAACAGTGTCATAGTGTATGGTTAGCAATATAGTTTAGTAACAGTTATTATGACATATTAATTAATTAATTATTTGGATGCTGCTGTTATTGGCGAGTGGTTCACTTACCCTGACTAAGTTGGGTGTTTCACTTAACTGAAAACAGTGTCATAGTGTATGGCTAGCAATGTAATTTAGTAATAGTAATTATGACATATTAATTAATTAATTACTTGGATGCTGGTGTTAGTGGCGAGTGGTTCACTTACCCTGACTAATTTGGGTGCTCCGCCTAACTGTAAACAGTGTACCAGCCTAATCTAACCATCCCTAATCCTCCATAACCTCGCCTAACCCTGAAAGAAAATGATGAGTACTGGTTGAACCATGGCTTGCATCATTGATTCCTGACGAATGTCCAGTTGTCTCAAGTTTTAAACACATAACCCTATACACTCTATTTCTGATTATTAGTACTTGCTACCATGTACTTGGTAACACTGTTTATGCATGGGATGTCTTTTAACGTGTAATGTGGTTTTATCAGTACATATTTGCTAGAATAATCAGATGAGAATCATTGTCTAGCTTGGTTCAGAGTTTGGACTCATTTTTGTGCTAGCCTTTACTGCAAGCATGATGGAGAAGTGGAATGATTCTTGCACAAGATTTTGGCGATGGGGCAGCAAGAAACCAAAGTGGGTGGAAAATGAATGATTGAACTTGAACAGAGATATGGGGCTGAGTTTAAAGACATTGATAATTCAGGTATAACTGATATAATGGATTTTGGTTTACTTGTTGGTAACACTTGTGTGTTGGTTGCAGATGCTTTGCTGCAATGGAGGTGATGATGGTGCAGTTTTCCAGCAAGATGCAGAAACCAGTTCGACAAGAAGTCAAAGTTGATATATCTGATTATCAGTAAGATTGTTTTATATGTGATAGTGTGACAATGTCCCATTGTATATTACAAGATTAATTAAAAACATTTTGAAAAATGAGGAAGATGTAGGGTGTGCTATGACATCTTTCATGAATTCACTCATACAGACTGATCAATACATGATCCGTACATTGCACCATTTTCTAAACACTATGTGATACCTTGGAAAATGGTGCAATGTAGGGATGATGTATTGCTCAGTCTGTATGAGTGAATTCATGAAAGATGTCACAGCACACCCTACATGGTCTTGTTTCTACTCTTTTTCGTATGGCAACCCTACATCTTTCTCATTTTTTCAAAATGTTTAGTCTTGTTTGCATTCATCACAGTTTGTCAGATTTACTCAGCAATGTTTGTGTGTGTGTGTGTGTGTGTGTGTGTGTGTGTGTGTGTGTGTGTGTGTGTTTGTGTTTTTGCATGTCTGTCTGTGTCTGTTTCTCTGGTTGTGCTTGTGACATCTTGTACAAGTTAATTAATATGTTGATGTTTTTCCTAGCTTGTGAACTTGGATGTATTATTGCCTTTGGATATCATGAACAATTGACTTTCTTGTTGACTCCCTCTGAGAAGTGGTCTGAAACATGTAAGATAACTCAACCAAGGACAAAGAGAGTTGAAGGCAGGTGGCAAAAGAATGAATGACTTAGTCAGAAAAGATGAATATGATCTTTTGAATATGAATGTGGAAGGTAATTGATCTTGATACTAATGCAATGCATTATGCTGTTTCTAAGTGCCTTGCTTTGATGAAGGTCATACTCATGTACTATTGTCATGCAAACGCCAAATACCAGCTATAGATGCTGTGATCAAGTATTTATTACTGTATGAAATTTTCTACAGTTGTCGTACATCTATATTTTGCAACATATATAGACACTTTGCCTCAAAGTTACTTGCTGTGACATCTCTGCACTCTTGAATAACACACACGCGCGCGCGCGCACACACACATACGCACGTGTACGCGCGCGCGCACACACACACACACACACACACACACACACACACACACACACACACACACACACACACACAAACACACAAATGGATGCGCACTTCAGTAGAGTACTTGAGATAGCACCCCCAGCCTATTTCTAGGTGGCTTCCAGCGCTACTCGAGTTTTAGGCTGCGCTGACATACCCGTAGGAATTGGCCAGAGCATCCAAGACACATTGGCGCAGTCTCAGGACTGGACCTCAAGCCCACGTGTACCCATACTGCATGATGTTTTGCCAAGCCAGCGGTCTTGTCCACCTCAGTCAATGACCAGGTAATCGTTTATACTCATGCCCATCCCATACTTGAACTCATGACCCAAAAGTTCCGGATGTTTTCGTTCTTAAAATGGGCTCTCTAACCAATTGAGCTAAAGACGTCACAGACACACACACACACACACACACACACACACACACACACACACACACACACACACACACACACACACACACACAGTAGATTTGTTAAGTAGATTAATTCTGTTTGTGAAGTATGCAATAATATCTTATGCCATATAGAACATATTTAATGTGTGGTCCACTGGATATGGATACCTTATGCGTTTTGTGTATTCTCCTAGGAAAGTGATGATGCAGAGTCCACATTAGACAAGGTTTCTGCAGTTGCTCCATACTTGATTGTACGTGGCAATCCAGCCAAACCAAGCCATGTTATTGGCATCCGAGCTCATCATCATGTTTGAAATTCAGTGCAGCAACAGCATATGCCTTCCAGCGCTATTGCTTGCTGTAATTTATGTTTTCAATACACATTTCCCTCAATCTTTAGCAACTTTTTACTGGTGCCTGGAGGCCATGTTACTGGGATGTATTTCAGCTCCAGTGATATCTAGTTTTTTAGCTGGATTGCAATGAGGAACTTTGTTTGATGAATTGTGTTTTGCTTTTTGTTTAGTGCGTTGATTCACTATGTTTGGTTTAAATGTTAAATACAAGCAATGGTATTAAAATCTATTCTAATGTGAACGTGCCAGAACCGTTGGCCGCGGACTCCAGACCGCCTTTAGAAAATGGTGTTAATAGCAGCCTACTAAAGAATAAGATAAACACCTTTCTGGTGTTTGGGTAACACTAAACGAAGGTTGTTTTAAGCACAATGAAATGGTGCAACAGTTGTACACCAGATTGTGGTGCTTTCCTGCACTCTTGCGGGTGTCAGTATAGCGACAGCATCTTTGCATGTAATTTGGTGTTTGTAGAACACCTTTGCTTTGACAGTGTATAGATCGACTGATAAAGTAAAACATATAGAGGTTTATCTAGACTATAGCAGATACCTTCACTATGTTCAGCACAAAACCATAGCGAAACGTGCTAGAGACTTAAATATACAATGTTAATTAATCTAGGCAAGGCTAAACAATTACGAAACATGATAACTAGATAACCGCGTCCTCAGACTCTCTCGCGCTAGTCTTGTCCGGTGCTCGTATGACAATCCCGCCTACTTCCTGCCATATTTCCTTACTAACTGCTATAAGTGGACCAATAAGTGTCCCCCCTCAACGTCATCAAGTGTCCCGTAACTTCAAATCAAGTTAGCGTTAGAACTAATCCAATAGAAGTACCACACGGGATGTTAGGATCATTGTTTGGTGTTTGTGGCATATCCAGCACTTGCAGACAACTGAAGCATGTTGAAAAGGTAAGTCTGGGTAGTGTTGGTGACGGGTGTCGCGTTTACCCTTGTAGTCTGAGATCTTCAATTGGCGGAGTGATGACTCTCTACGTAGTTCACACGTGCATCTCCTATGCGGTCATTAGCATTTGCGCGCAGACTAGACTCTGTAGCAAAAAGCGCAAAATGACGGTGTGGTACGTTTATTGGGTTAGTTCTAACGCTAATCTGATTTTAAAGTTACAGGACACTTAATGACGTTGGGGTGACAGCTGATGACGTTGGGGGTGACAGTTGATGACGTTGGGGTGACACTTAGTGAGCAGTTAGTAAGGAGATATGGCAGGAAGAAGGCGAGATGATCCCAGACTCTCTCGCGCCTGGAGTTCTCATACGGGCACCGGACAAGACTAGCGCGAGAGAGTCTGCGGACGAGGCTAATAACTAGCTACGTCTAGCATTCAAACCTACCTAGAGCATAAACCTAATTTTTGTCCACTGACAGTTGTCTCAGTTATACAGTCTAGATAGCATGCAGTTCTGGAACTGATAAAAGATAACGGAGACGTTGAAATGACGAAACTTAGTGTACGTAATCAGCACGACTACAAGATAACGTCTGAATTCCTAGAACGAAAGTTTCTTGTTTACAGCGTCCAAAATGCGGTCTGCTAGAGCACGCTCCCGTTACCGGACATCATCTAATAGTCGGGCAGTCTGCTAGATAGAAGAAAAACGCGGTCAAGATTTGATGTGATGTAGTTAAAAATTAGCATGGTATGTCTAAATGACATAAAAGTTGAGATGGCCAAGTCTAGAGTCATAGTGAGAGCATGCAGGAACGTGACGCACGTCGCTCGCAGCTTGAAAGAGTCCGCCCTCGCTAATCGAACACTAACCATTTAGCCTAACTTATAACGAATGTTAAAGTTGTTTAGGCAGACAACAGACATTTTCCTTGATTTGTAAACAGATATGTAAACAAGGTCCTTTGAACTACCTACACAACTATGCAACACGAGGACTGGTCGAGTTTTAGTACATGACGCGATCTGGAGCGTAGACGTAAATTGTTATTCAGTGACCGTTTTGGACGTTCTAGACAAGAAACTTCCGTTCTAGGAAGGCGTTATCTCGTAGTTGCTTAGCTCAGCAGCTGTTTATACTTATTACTAACTTGCTCTCCGCGTTCGTCGTTTCGACACCTCCGTTATCCCTTTTCTGTTCTAAACCTGTTAGACAGTTTAATTGAAATATATTTAGGTTTACAGTTTGAATGGACATGCTAGACGTATATAGTTATCATGTTTCGTAATTGTTTAGACTTGACATGTATACAGTATAGCATGTTCCGTTATGGTTTGGCCTGCATGCTGTAAACGTGTCAAGATCTAAAGTGCTATATAAGAATATGCTTTACGTTAGAGGTCTGTCTACATATATATATATATATATATATATATATATATATATATATATATATATATATATATATATATATATATGCAAGCACATCCTAAACTCGTATAAACAGGATACTACAGTTGTAACTGCAGTCGTGTTTACACCATTCTTCCACAGCAAGAAGCTGAAAACCATGCACGTTTTCGTAGCTTGGCGCGCTACTTGTAATTAATAAACTCGTATGCAAAGCGACGTAACCAAAACGTCTATAACACCGCTAAAATAGTCCGTAATCGCTACATGTTTAAGCGCGTACCCAGGATTTTTTTGAGTGGGTTGCCAAAGGTTAATATTAACAAAGCAAAGTTGATATCAACGACATAATGCGGTCTACATGTGCTCGCTGATTCAAATCTGGGGATATTGCATAGCATCAATAATCTAACAATTAAACCACAGTTCTGAAAGGTACCTTTAGATCTCGTGCTAATGGTGACGCGTGTTAACAGTCACTCGCGCTAACAGTTACGCCCACCTATGACGGGACAACCTACATGCCTGGGTAAACAGGGTAGGCTATGCCACTGTTGCTAGACAGGAAGCCATATAGGTTTTCGTTTATAAAAGTAATGCGTCGCGAGAGCGGGAGGTAGAAAGCGCGAAGCAGTTTACGGTTTCACTGTTGAGACGTTACAGACCTAAACTAGGAAGAGTTCATGTTGATTTATATGAACCATATAAAGATACAGTCACATGATCGAAAAAACTAGCAAGAACTGAAGTCACTGATGTCACACTGACAAACGTATTGTACACTATACGAAACTAAAATATAGAGTTCACTATCTTTATCAAACATTTCTAACGTTTAGTACGAATTACTGACAAAACGCGTCTATTTCATCACTAAAGCGATAATCAGAAACATTAAAATAGACAGCTACAAATTGGTATCTTTTCGTCCTTTTGAGCTGTTCTGGTAGTTTACATTCACCTTGCAGTTTCACGCTAGGCACGAATTTTGATGGAGACACAAGATACTTTACGTTTTGATAGATTGCACAAAGATAAAACGTTTCCATATTTGAAAAACCGCCATTATTGATACTTTTATACAAAAACTTTGTCGCTTTCTTACTCTGTAAACAAAAATTGATTAGGACCACTGTATTGATGTCAACAAACAGTAAAGTTCAATTTGCTTACTGATATAAATAGTTGTTTGTTTTTTCCAAAAGATAAGTATTTCCCTCCAAGTGTTTTCCAGAATTTGCAGTTTTTGTGCATTTTACCGCAAGCACTGCCATCGTCAACATCGACATCGTCATCAACAAGTTCGACATCAGTGAATAGAGATTTCAATGTGATTGGGTGTCTCGTGGTATTCTTTAGAGAAAGAGAATCGTGGTCGTGTCCGATCGTGAGCGCTCTATCAATATTTGACGATGTATTGGCCATCAGTGCCTTGTAACGTTGGCCACAGATCATCTTTTTGCTCTGTTAATTAAATAAAATAATTAGGTTTGTAACAAAAATTTTTATAGCGAAGGTTAAGTAGATGAGAAACAAAATTTGTAGACATTGGAAATGTAGCATAATAATTAGCATGTGACAGTTGTGTGTGTGTGTGTGTGTGTGTGTGTGTGTGTGTGTGTGTGTGTGTGTGTGTGTGTGTGTGTGTGTGTGTGTGTGTGTAAATTAATTAAAGTGCTAAGTAACGAAATCTTTCATACTACACATCCATGTCCTCTTTGAACGAATCCAAAACTGAACAATAAAATCAAAATGAGAAAACAATTTCCCCAGTAGACAAAACTACAGTTGTTTGATTCTGCCATCTGAATTGTCACAATTCGACGTTGAAATACCAACTGGTCTTGCTTTGACAAATTGTAACTGATTTACAGAGACGCGAAGACGACGCTTATATAGCATCACTAGAGTCAGGAACCAGCAGGAGGATACATGGAAAGTTCGATGAGGTCGCTGTGTAGGTGAGTAAGAATATGACACTAGCATTTGTACACTCCGCATCATTTCGTTGGACTAGGTTAGATTCGCAGATTGTGGAAGAGAACCTTTGACCCTAGAACAATCGGAACTGTTAGACCGGAAGTTTCTTGTTGCAAACCAGAGACGCCGATCGTTTTATCTCGCTTTTAAATGTAAATATAGGCTTAGCAATTCGACACAACCAAGAATGAACGTTGTTTGTTGTTTAGGCAGCGCGTCTAGCTGCTAGCAAACCGTTGCAAGAGAAACTCAATACATTGTGGTCGCTCTGCATGTACACTCATGCTGTGTATGTAAACCTCCAGGCACTTCCGTCGTTTTACAGGCTTCCTCTAAACTTGTAGGCCTGCATATCCAGAAGTAAGACTAGATAATTGTAACTGAAACAACTGTACAATTCGCAGTCTATAGCTTGCTCTCAGAAAAATTTAGTTTGTTCTCTAGCGTCAACCAGTGTGACACCGCTAAGCATGCAACTCTACGAGACCGTGGCCTCTCCAATTAGTAGGTGTGGTCTCTTAGAAAAAACCTTAACAGATAATACTTCCCAATTGGAGGTCCTTGTGTCAGCTGTCGGGGAATATGAAGAATTAACAGGAGCACTCAAATCGAGCGTCATAAAAAATAAAGTAAGAACCAGATTGTTTGTGCGCCAGATTATTTTTTGCAGACAGAGAGACAGTCAGGCACGCGCGCACACACACACACACACACACACACACACACACACACACACACACACACACACACACACACACCAAACGTTCTTGTCTATATTTCAAATTTAACAGCACACTTGTATAGAATTCAGGCGCTGGTCTAAAGGTTCAGTGCACGTGCACCTCAACACAATGGCCGTGTCTTGAGGAATTTCTATAAAAATTGTGTAGAAGGAGATTCTGGAGAATGTATAAAGACGTAGATATAGGACTTTGCAAGGCCTGCAGCATTTCAAGAAAAACCCTTGTGATCGATGGTTCAAATATGCAGATGAAAAATGTATGAGGCTGTACAGTATACGTAGCTGTATGCCGTCCTTATTTCGTATTGTGGTACGTAAAGGAACCACATAAATATTTGATCAGCGACAGTAGAAGAGTACTGTAGAAGAACTATTGTCATTCCGTTTCTAGATTACTTCCTTGCTCAAAGTAAAAAAGGGTTTTGACTCGAATGTTGTTCCGACCACATGATTTCTTTTGTTTACGCAATTGCGCAGGAATTGATTTTACGAAAAGCGGAAGAAGTAAGTGCTTACACTAAGCCTCGTCACTGTCTAGATATGTGTACAGTACAGACCCGTTTTTGGAAACGACAAGCGGAAGAGCTTGGAGTGTTTTACCAGGCGCATCTGCCTATAGTCCTGCGACTTTGCACGGAAGAGGAGCTGGCATTTTGTAACGTTTAGTGGCATGCAGGCTTTCGAAACAGAAAACTTGCCCTCAACTTTATAGCAATTTAAACTCTATAGCAGCCGGCACAGATATATACTATAGACAGCATTTTCCGATTGTAAATACACTTTTGAGAGTTACTTGCATGCACACAAACAGTAGGCACTAGTTGTGAGCGGAGTCTACCCTTATAACCTACATAGACTACGAAAACTTAAAACTTACATGTGTTTTAGAAATGGGACGGACAAGAGTTAGCGGTCTCGTCTAGCTATATACCTTGACTACAATAAATTCATCTAAGATTTCGTTATAGAACATTGCCGAAAGATGAAATTTAATCCATATTGTAGACTTATGCATGCAGATGGCTACTCGACAGCTACAGACCATGCCCGCCCTGAGTATAGGAGTATGTTTGTTGAATTAAACCACATTCTAGAAATAGATTATTGAACATTTTGTTGTTGAAAATATTATAGGCTAATAACGTCATTGCAATTGTTTCTCAATTTTGTGCTACGACGCAGGAGTGATTTTGTTCAAGTTTAATTGATTTTTCAACTTTAATCGGTCTGCACTGTATTAGATGCGTCATGCATGTCTGCACGGTTACACTGTAGTAATGTCCAATTAACAAACTAGTTCAAGTACTTACTGAAATATTTAGTGTTTTGCTTTCTCCAATAGACAAGTATTTTCCTCCGAGTGTTTTCCAATATTTGTCACCGCCAGTATTGACTGCGTCATCAGTGAATAGAGATTTTAGTGTAATAGGGTGTTGTGTGGTATTCTTCAGAGAAAGAGAATCGTTGTTTAGTATTGTGAGCGCTCTATCAATATTTGGCGCTGAGCTTGTCATCAGTGCCTTGTAACGGTAACCTTTGCCACAGATCATCTCTTTATTCCGTCAAAATAGTTAGACTGTTTTACAACAAAAATATTCAGAACGGAAAGAATGTGCATATTACAACAAGAGAAAAATTGTAAAGATAGACATTGTAAATATTGTATAAAATGTACGCGCAAAGTTGTGTGTGTGTGTGTGTGTGTGTGTGTGTGTGTGTGTGTGTGTGTGTGTGTGTGTGTGTGTGTGCGCGTGTGTGTGTGTGTCAGAGAGAGAGAGAGAGAGAGAGAGAGAGAGTGATTGCGGTGTAGCTAAAAACGTAAAGTAACAATAATATTACTACACATCCATGTCCTCTTTCAACTACACATCCATCTCCTCTTTCAACAAAATCATACAAGAGCAAAATGAGAAAGACATTTCTCCCGTAGGTAAAACGTGATCCTGCCATCTGAATTGTCACAAGTCGATTTCTAAACTTGCAGCAACGGTTCTTGCTTTGTACAGATACACGAAGAAGACGGTTTATATAGCGACTAGTCAGGAAGCAGTAGGACGATACATGGAAAGATACAGGACGTTGGTATACGAAGCTAAGAATGTTTCCGTTTAGGCTACACAACAGTTGTCGGCTAACTAGTCAGAAAGCATTTGTAATTAGTTTCGTTGGATTGACTGTATTTGCAGACTCCGAAAAAGATACCTTTGACCCTCGAACTACACGTCGGTACCGCTAAATGTCGCGTATAAAAGCCGTGCCTCTTAATTTTTGTCCAAGCCGAATTGGAAGTCAAACTAATGTTATAGGACAGGCTTATATTCAAGACAGGCCTAGATGCCGTTTGAACAAGCAAGATTCGTTGTATAAATTAAGTTATTATACTATGACAGTGGCATATAGCCGTAGTCCAAGATTTGGCGGCAACTAAACAACTTTCTCCAATTTGTATGTAGCTGTACTTCTAATTTTAACCGCTTAATTGTTTCTAAGCTTCTCCAGTCCTGTTTACGTTTACTGCGCAAAAACCCGTCTGCATCTGCTTCTAGGTCTACTATACTATAAATATTTCTTTCTATGGCCAAAAGCACCAGGTTATTTTATCTGTCTTGTCTCATGCTATCCCTCAACATTGAGTAACTACGTCTTCAGTCTCTTTAATTAAGTTCAAACATTATGTCATGAAAACGAACGTTTACATGATGCGGTAAATATACAGTATAGCCTATCAATACAATGTATTAGCCTTTGAACACGTCTACAAAAGTCTCCTTAACTGGCAAGAGATTATCTAATTAGTTATTACGTCACTGAAATCAAAATATTTTACTTTCTGCTTGTTCTGTAGCTATAGCTTGCTGCTGATTTCGCTTAAAATGACGCCATTTCATGATTAAGATTGTAACGCATAATAAATACTGTATATTTAGGCCGGGAAAACTTTGACTTAATTTGAACGGCCAGTCGACTCAATAATTAGAATGGATAGCGAGCGCTAATCTCTATAAGTCGGTGGATGTGTCTTCACATGCTTTTACACACAATTGCACATAGAATGGGCGTCCGGATTCGCTGCACTGCATAAACTACTAAATTGGACTACTACTGGACTCCATGCAATACCTAATTTGCTGTCGCTTTGTCTCTAGGATCCGCTGCGAAGAATCAGTGCACAGACTACTCGGTCTTAGCTATATCATATGCTGCAAGTTGATTTAAAGAAACGCGGCCGACAGAAAAACTCATGCAGCTCTGGCGCGTTCAGGCGTATAGAGATCCCTTTATGTATTACGTCCAACTAGCTAGTGTGAACGGACAGAAAGTCGATTCGGAAGATGGATAGACAAGTAACATCTTGCACGTTACCATGCCGCTTATGTCATGCATAATATCATTATTTTGGGCTGCACACCATAATTAGACCTAATGCGATCTTGGTTGAGTCAGACGACTAGTACCGTGCTGCTGCAATCGCAGGATTTCCCTTGAAAGTTACTCTAGACATTGGCAGTCTAGTATACTGGTAGAGTGCTTCCCTTGAGCTGAGCCGTTCGAGCAAGGGTTGTTTCGTGCGTCTGGGAGTGACCGAGGTCGTTGCTGTAGCATGCTACTACGCGCCTGCGCATTTACTCAGGCAATTCCACATGCCGTGTACTTATTCTAGGTACATCATCTACACTACATGTAGATTCTTTGCAGCGGACATGGCAAGAAGCGACGTAGCAAAAATGCAGAGGTTATAGTGGGGTGCGGTCCAGCAGTCTAGACCAGTAGCCCAGTACAGTAGTAGTCCAGTCCAGCGAATCCAGACACCCACGACGTGGAAGCGAATGTGTCCATTACCTTTCTCAAGCTCTTTATGCTAATTAGTACGTGATGTTCCGTAACTTAGCTAGCTAGGCCAGCAACGAGGGTTTATTACTTTAGTGTTCGCTTAATTAACCATTGTTGTGGTTGTACTGCAGTGCGCTCCAGCAAATCGTGCTGTCGTCGCTCTTTATACATTAGAGCTATAGAGTTACAATAGTAATTAGCAGTACCGACATGTAGTTCGAGGGTCAAAGGTTTCTCTTCCGGAGTCCTTGCGAATCCAGTCAATCCAAAGAAACTAATTACAAATGCTTTCTGACTAGTTAGCTGACAACTGTTGTGTAGCCTAGACGAAAAAATTCTTATCTTCGTATATCAACGTCCTGTACCTTTCCATGTAACGTCCTACTGCTTCCTGACTAGTCGCTATATAAACCGTCTTCTTCGTGTATCTGTACAAAGCAAGAATCGTTGGTGCAAGTTTAGACGTCGACTTGTGACAATTAAGATGGCAGGATCACGTTTTATCTACGGGAGAAATGTCTTTCTCATTTTGCTCTTGTATAATTTTGTTGAAAGAGGAGATGGATGTGTAGTTGAGAAAGAACACGGATGTGTAGTAATATTATTACTTTACGCTTTTAGCTACCACACGATCTCTGTCCTCCCCTCTCTCTCTCTCTCTCACACACACACACACACACACACACACACACACACACACACACACACACGACTTTGCGTGTACATTTTATACAATATTTACAATACGCACCTGCTTTCCGTTCTGAATATTTTTGTTGTAAAATGGTCTAACTAACTATTTTGACAGAATAGAGAGATGATCTGTGACAAAGGCTACCGTTGCAAGGCACTGATGGCAAACTCAGCGCCAAACATTGATAAGGCGCTCACAATATTAAACAATGATTCTCTTTCTCTGAAAAATACCACTCAACACTCTATTACACTAAAATCTCTATTCACTGATGACGAAGTCAATGCTGGCGGTGACAAATATTGGAAAACACTCGAAGGAAAATACGTGTCTTTTGGAGAAAGCAAAACACTAAATTTATCAGTAAGTACTTGAACTAGTTTGTTAATTGGACATCACTGCAGTGGTGCTAATCAACTTTTGTTTACAGAGCAAAAAATCGACAAAGTTTTTGTACAACAGAATATGTAACAATTCAATCAAGGAAACGTTTTATCTTTGCACACTCTATCAGGACGACACATATCTTGTGTGTCCATCACTTGCGCCTAGCAAGAACTTAGGTAAGACAAAAACATGTGAAGTACCGGACGAGCTTAAAGACACAGAAGACAAATACCAATTTATAGCTGTTTATGTCAACGTTTCTGATTATAGTTCAAATCATTTTAGTGATGAAATAAAGACGTTTTGTGTCAAGTAACAAAAGTTTTAAATTCTTCACATATTTATAAGTTAGAAAATAGCAAACTAGATTTCTGTACTCGTAAGTGTAGAAAATGGTTCAATAATGAAATAGTCACGTCCACACGTTTGCCAATGTGTGACACCACTAGTAATTGCTCGCTTTACTCTAACAGTACATTTGCGCGTGTTTAGCCAATTATACACTGCATTGCATGTCTATACGACAGGGCGAAAGTATGTAAATATCTTTGTTTTCTACAGTTTAGGTAATACCTGCCTATACTATTATAGCATCCAGGCATAGCCTAAGACTGCACAGAAGGGCGAGTGAGAGGGTGGGAAGGAAAATATCGAACAATGCAAATATTGTAGAAATTGTTAATGTACAAGATTAATGATTAGAAATGTCGAGGCCATGATTTTATCCTAACTAAGAGACTCTGTAGAAACCCAAAGAATAGTTGAATTCAATCCGCAAACAAGCATATAACCGTGCAGATATTCATGACGAATCTAATACAGTGCAGACCGATCAAAGTTTAAAAATCAATTGAAACTGGAACAAACCACTCCTACATCGTAGCACAAATTTTAGAAACTATTGTGATGAGTCTATAGACCGATAATATTTGCAATCACAAATGTCCAATAATATATTTCTAGAATGTGATGTATTCCACAAACATGCTCTTATACTCAGAGTGGGCATGGTCGATATCTGCATGCATGAGTCTAGAATATGGATTAAATTCCATTCTTTGAGAAGTTTTATAACAAAATCATAGGTGAATTTATCCTAGTCTAGGTTCATGTCGTAGTAAAAGTATATAGCTTTAAAGGCGAAACCGCTAAGTCCTGTCCGTTCCAGTTGTGAAACGCAAGCTTTAAGCTGATAGATAGGCACGTACTGCATGAGGCTCAGCTCTCAACTATAGTGGTTACTGTTTGTGTGCATGCAAGTAATTCTCAAAGTGTATTTTCAATTACAAAATGCTGTATATATTATATATCTGTGCCGGCTGCTATAGAGCTTAATTACTGTAAAGTTGAGGACAAGTTTTCTATTTCAAAAACCTGCATGCCATTGAACGTTACAACATGTCAGCTTTTCTTCCGTGCAAAGTCGCAGGACTATAGGCAGATGCGACATGTAAAACACTCGAAGCTCTTCCGCTTGTCGTTTCCAAAAAGGGGTCTGTACTGTACACATATCTAGAGAGGGACAAGGCTTAGTCTATAGCTTTAGGCACTGACTTCTTCTATTTTTCATAAAATATTTTCCTGCGCAATTGCTCAAACAAAGAAATCATACGGTCGTAACAACATTTGAGTCAAAACACTTTTTTACTTTGACCATGGAAGTGATCCCTACGCGGAATGACAATAGTTCTTCCATAGTACTCTTCTACTGTCCCTGATCAAATATTTATGTGTTTCCTTTACGTACCACAATGACGAGGTAAAGACGGCACACAGCGACGTATACGGTAACTTCATGAACCTTTTCATCTGCTTAGTTGAACATCGGTCACTAGGGTTTTCTCAGAAATGCTGCAGGCCTTGGAAAGTGCTATATTTACGTCTTTATACATTCTCTAAAATCTTCTTCTATAGAATTTTATAATTCATCAAGACACGCCTATTGGGTTGGGGTGCACCAGCCAGCGGGTGAATCCCTAGTCTCTCTCACAGCCCCTCTTAACGCGCGCGAGAAGCGGAGAAGGAGCCGTACCCGCACGCGAAAGAGGGTCTGGCAGATAATTGGGAACGAAAAAGAAGTGACTAAAGCTGACGCCGTCTCTTTAGCACGCGTAGCACTCGCCTGACTCGGGTAATGGCTAGCGATTATGTTACTCGACACGCAGTGAATAGCGTCATACGTTCTCATGCGCATTGTTCCGTAGAGTGAATCTAGCAGATCATGTAGTTCACTAGAAGAGGACTGAGACTGAGGAGACCGAAAAATAACAGTCATTCCCTCATGCATTGATACAAGGGTAAGAACCTGAGATTCAGATGGCAAGCTTAAGCTAGCGCGGAATGCAAATGCCGTAAGCGCTTTCAAATTGTCAAGGTGACGTACGTTGTACATGTATTGATAGTCAGAGTTGACACTACTCTATCGGTCCGTAGACCTTAGACCCAGGAAGTTGTTACGGTTAGCGCAGCTAGGTCTCGACTCACAGGCTAGAAGTTACGTGATGACGATGAGGTGACCCTACAGACTATACAGACAACCAGACTCACCAGACCCAGGAAGTTTCGCAGTTTATTTATGATCACGAGGTAAAACCTATATGATGCTGCGCCAATACAACGCACGTTACCTTGACTATTGACGCATTCCGCGCTAGCTTGCCATCTGAATTTCAAGCTCTTACCCTTGTATGAGAGAATGACTGCTACTTTTTGATCTCCTCAGTGAACTACATGATCTGCTAGATACGCTCTACGGAACAATGCGCATGCAAACGCATGACGTCTCAACTTCACAGAGTGTCGAGTGACCTTATAGCTAGCCATCACCTGAGGCAGGCGTTTGCTATAGTGTGCTCGTGCTAAAAAGAGGACGTCAGGCGTAAGTCACTCCTTCCGTTCCCAATTATCTGTTGGATTACAGACGCGTGCGGGCACCGCCCTCTCTCCTCTCCTCGCGCGCGCGTTAAGAGGGGCTGTGCAAGAGACTAATAGTGAACTTCTGGATCCGCGCCTGAATACTATGCAAGTGTGCTGTAAAATTTAGAATATAGACAAGAACGTTCGGTGTGTGTGTGTGTGTGTGTGTGTGTGTGTGTGTGTGTGTGTGTGTGTGTGTGTGTGTGTGCGTGTGTGTGTGTGTGTGTCCTGGCAATTGTAACAAAAAGCACGTGCCAAAACACGTGGAGCGTGCGCGAGGAGGAGGACTGGGTACGAGTCTACCAACAGCTGACGCTAGGACTCCCAATTGGGAAGTCCCATCTGCTAGGGTTTCACTTGCACTTCTATTTCTGGAATACAAGACTACTAGTTTAGAGGAAGCCTGTGAAACCACGGAAGTGCTTGAAGGTTTGACGTACATGGCATGCGTACAGAGCGACCACAAGGTATCGAGTTTCTCCTGCTACGGTTTGCTAGCAGCTAGACGCGCTGCCTAAACAACAGACAACGTTCATTGTGTTGGTCGTGTCGAACTTCTAAGTCTATATTTACATTTAAAAAGCGAGATAAAACGATCGGCGTCTCTGCTTTGCAACAAGGAACTTCCGGTGTAAGAGGATCGACAGTTCTAATAAGGTCAACGGTTCTCTTCCACAATCTGTGAATCTAATCTAGTCCAGCGAAATGATGCGGAGTGTACGGGTGCTAGTGTCACATTCTTACTCAGTAACACAGCGACCTCATCGAACTTTCCATGTATCCTCCTGCTTGTTCCTTACTCTAGGGTCCTAGGATGCTATATAAGCGTCGTCTTCGCATCTCTGTTCATCAGCTACTATTGGTCAGAGCAAGAACAGTTGGTACTTCAACGTCGAATTGTAACAATTCAGATGGCAGAATTAAACAACTGTAGTTTAGTCTACTGTGGAAATTTTTATATCATTTTGATCGTGTTGTTCAGCTTTGGATTCGCTCAAAGAGGACATGGATGTGTAGTAAGAATGATTTCGTTACTTATCGCTTTAATTAATTCACACACACACACACACACACACACACACACACACACACACACACACACACACACACACACACGCACACACACACACACACACAACTGTACACATGGTAATTAGTATGCGATATTTCCAATCTCTACATATCTTGTTTTTCATCCACTTAACCTTCGCTCCGGAAAATTGTGTTGTAAAACTAATTATTTAATTTAATTAACAGAGCAAAAAGATGATCTGTGGCCAACGTTACAAGGCACTGATGGCCAATACATCGTCAAAAATTGATAGAGCGCTCACGATCGAACACGACCACGATTCTCTTTCTCTAAAGAATACCACGAGACACCCAATCACATTAAAATCTCTATTCACTGATGTCGAACTCGCTTATAGCGATGTCGATGTTGACGATGGCAGTGTTTGCGGTAAAATGCACGAAAAATGCAAATTCTGGAAAACACTTGGAGGGAAATACTTGTCTCTTGGAAAAAACAAACAACTCTATATATCTGTAAGTAATTTGAACTCCATGGTTTGGTGACATCATTATACAGTGGTCCTAATCAATTTTTGTTTACAGAGTAAGAAAGCGACAAAGTTTTTGTATAAAAGAATCAATAATGGCGGTTCTTCAAATATGGAAACGTTTTATCTTTGTGCAATCTATCAAAACGTAAAATATCTTGTTTCTCCATCAAAATTCGTGCCTAGCGTGAAACTACAAAGTGAATGTAAACTACCGGAACAGCTCAAAAGGACAAAAAGATACCAATTTGTAGCTGTCTATTTTAATGTTTCTGATTCTCGTTTTAGTGATGAAATAAACGAGTTTTGTCAGTAATTTTTAAACTCTATTAAGGTTTGATAGTAATGTTTCTGTAGTGTACTTATTTGAAATACAAACAGTTCAATAGTGTCTATAGAACGTCACGTCAAGACGTTTGTCAGTACGACATCAGTCTAGAGGTTCTCGTTGGTTCTTCCGATCATGCATGTGACTGTAACTTTCTATGGTTGACGTAAATCAACCTGGACTTTTCTATAACTTCTAATCTCAACAGTAAAATCGTAAAAGCATGCTATAGATATCCACTTCGCACTTTCTGCCTCCCGCTTTCGTGGCGTAAAACGGAAAACTATTGGGCATGGCATATAGCAACAGTGGCGTACCCGGTATACCCAGGCATGTTTCCAGGTTACCCAGAACCCCAAGAGGCGAGAGTCACCGTTACTGTTAGCGCGAGTGCTGAAGGTATCTTTTTCATAACTGTGGTTTAACTAAGTTACTTAGACGATTGTTAAATTATTGATGCTATGAGATAGCAACAGGCTTGAATCAGGTCGCTGTGAATGGTAACCAAACCTTATTACAGTGGCGTACGCAGGCATGTTTCCAGGTTGCCCGGAAACCCCCCTAGAGGTGGACGTTACCGCTACGGTACACAGATGTCTGGGAATTCGAGGCTATGTTGTAGCACGTGTCTAACGTGCTGTCTTCTCACTGCTACACGTGCCAGTCAGGACTGAAGCGTCAGTTAACATTGTCGCAGTTTGTAACAGGGCCTACAGCTGCTGAAGATGGACCCCTCGGAGCGGAGTCTCGAATTGACAGTCAGCCGAAGCGGACAAAGATGAGAGTAAATATCAAATATCAATTAAACCATTAATATCAATATTAATCTAGATATTGATATAAAAACAGTTATGAAGATCAATAATATTGATATTAATATAAACAGATCAATATTATTGATATTAATATGAAAACCCCCAGAGAAATCCTGGGTGGCAGGATTTTGGCTGGCGGGAAATTGGAAACAAAGAATCATATTGGAGTGGCCCAATGTGATTGAGTTAGTAGACTAAATAAACGTATAAATAGTAGATTAATCAATAGATTATTAAATTTTCAATTAGGATTAAATTTATTTCATTAGTTAATCTAAGGAATTTATACAGATTAATTAATTATGTTTAAAGCAATTCTTGTCCTACTAGAACAGCAACAAATATGTCACTCCAATTTCTGATGAGTGAATCACTTGTCGAGACTAGATTGGGTGCATCACCTGATTGAAAACAGTGTTCTAATGTATTGTTATGATTCCTTAACTAATTGTCTTATTTGGATGCTGCTGTTAGTGGTGAGTGGTTCACTTACCCTGACTAAGTTGGGTGCTTCACCTACTGAAACAGTGTCATAGTGTATGGTTAGCAATATAGTTTAGTAACAGTAATTATGACATATTAATTAATTAATTAATTTGATGCTGCTGTTAGTGGTGAGTGGTTCACTTACCCTGACTAAGTTGGGTGCTTTGCCTAACTGAAACAGTGTCATAGTGTATGGTTAGCAATATAATTTGGTAACAGTAATTATGACATATTAATTAATTAATTATTTGGTTACTGCTGTTATTGGTGAGTGGTTCACTTACTTTGACCAAGTTGGGTGCTTCACCTAATTGAAAACAGTGTCATAGTGTATGGTTAGCAATATAGTTTAGTAGCAGTTATTATGACATATTAATTAATTAATTATTTGGATGCTGCTGTTATTGGCGAGTGATTCACTTACCTTGACTAAGTTGGGTGTTTCACTTAACTGAAAACAGTTACATAGTGTATGGCTAGCAATGTAATTTAGTAATAGTAATTATGACATATTAATTAATTAATTACTTGGACGCTGGTGTTAGTGGCGAGTGGTTCACTTACCCTGACTAATTTGGGTGCTCTGCCTAACTGTAAACAGTGTACCAGCCTAATCTAACCATCCCTAATCCTCCATAACCTCGCCTAACCCTGAAAGAAAATGATGAGTACTGGTTGAACCATGGCTTGCATCATTGATCCCTGACGAATGTCCAGTTGTCTCAAGTTTTAAACACATAACCCTATACACTCTATTTCTGATTATTAGTACTTGCTACCATGTACTTGGTAACACTGTTTATGCATGGGATGTCTTTTAACGTGTAATGTGGTTTTATCAGTACATATTTGCTAGAATAATCAGATGAGAATCATTGTCTAGCTTGGTTCAGAGTTCGGACTCATTTTTGTGCTAGTCTTTACTGCAAGCATGATGGAGAAGTGGAATGATTCTTGCACAAGATTTTGGCGATGGGGCAGCAAGAAACCAAAGTGGGTGGAAAATGAATGATTGAACTTGAACAGAGATATGGGGCTGAGTTTAAAGACATTGATAATTCAGGTATAACTGATATAATGGATTTTGGTTTACTTGTTGGTAACACTTGTGTGTTGGTTGCAGATGCTTTGCTGCAATGGAGGTGATGATGGTGCAGTTTTCCAGCAAGATGCAGAAACCAGTTCGACAAGAAGTCAAAGTTGATATATCTGATTATCAGTAAGATTGTTTTATATGTGATAGTGTGACAATGTCCCATTGTATATTACAAGATTAATTAAAAACATTTTGAAAAATGAGGAAGATGTAGGGGGTGCTATGACATCTTTCATGAATTCACTCATACAGACTGATCAATACATGATCCGTACATTGCACCATTTTCTAAACACTACGTGATACCTTGGAAAATGGTGCAATGTAGGGATAATGTATTGCTCAGTCTGTATGAGTGAATTCATGAAAGATGTCACAGCACACCCTACATGGTCTTGTTTCTACTCTTTTTCGTACGGCAACCCTACATCTTTCTCATTTTTTCAAAATGTTTAGTCTTGTTTGCATTCATCACAGTTAGTCAGATTTACTCAGCAATGTTTGTTTGTGTGTGTGTGTGTGTGTGTGTGTGTGTGTGTGTGTGTGTGTGTGTGTGTGTGTGTGTGTGTGTGTTTGTGTTTTTGCATGTCTGTCTGTGTCTGTTTCTCTGGTTGTGCTTGTGACATCTTGTACAAGTTAATTATTATGTTGATGTTTTTCCTAGCTTGTGAACTTGGATGTATTATTGCCTTTGGATATCATGAACAATTGACTTTCTTGTTGACTCCCTCTGAGAAGTGGTCTGAAACATGTAAGATAACTCAACCAAGGACAAAGAGAGTTGAAGGCAGGTGGCAAAAGAATGAATGACTTAGTCAGAAAATATGAATATGATCTTTTGAATATGAATGTGGAAGGTAATTGATCTTGATACTAATGCAATGCATTATGCTGTTTCTAAGTGCCTTGCTTTGATGAAGGTCATACTCATGTACTATTGTCATACAAACGCCGAATACCAGCTATAGATGCTGTGATCAAGTGTTTATTACTGTATGAAATTTTCTACAGTTGTCGTACATCTATATTTTGCAACATATATAGACACTTTGCCTCAAAGTTACTAGCTGTGACATCTCTGCACTCTTGAATAGCACACACACACGCGCGCGCGCACACACACACACGCACGTGTGTGCGCGCGCACACACACACACACACACACACACACACACACACACACACACACACACACACACACACACAAACACACAAATGGATGCGCACTTCAGTAGAGTACTTGAGATAACACCCCCAGCCTATTTCTAGGTGGCTTCCAGCGCTACTCGAGTTTTAGGCTGCGCTGACATACCCGTAGGAATTGGCCAGAGCATCCAAGACACATTGGCGCAGTCTCAGGACTGGACCTCAAGCCCACATGTACCCATACTGCATGATGTTTTGCCAAGCCAGCGGTCTTGTCCACCTCAGTTAATGACCAGGTAATCGTTTATACTCATGACCATCCCATACTTGAACTCATGACCCAAAAGTTCCGGATGTTTTCGTTCTTAAAATGGGCTCTCTAACCAATTGAGCTAAAGACGCCACACACACAGACACACACACAGACACACACAGACACACAGACAAACATACACACACACACACACACACACACAAACACACAAATGGATGCGCACTTCAGTAGAGTACTTGAGATAGCACCCCCAGCCTATTTCTAGGTGGCTTCCAGCGCTACTCGAGTTTTAGGCTGCGCTGACATACCCGTAGGAATTGGCCAGAGCATCCAAGACACATTGGCGCAGTCTCAGGACTGGACCTCAAGCCCACATGTACCCATACTGCATGATGTTTTGCCAAGCCAGCGGTCTTGTCCACCTCAGTTAATGACCAGGTAATCGTTTATACTCATGCCCATCCCATACTTGAACTCATGACCCAAAAGTTCCGGATGTTTTCGTTCTTAAAATGGGCTCTCTAACCAATTGAGCTAAAGACGCCACACACACAGACACACACACACACAGACACACACACACACACACACACACACACACACACACACACACACACACACACACACACACACAGTAGATTTGTTAAGTAGATTAATTCTGTTTGTGAAGTATGCAATAATATCTTATGCCATATAGAACATATTTAATGTGTGGTCCACTGGATATGGATACCTTATGCGTTTTGTGTATTCTCCTTATGAAAGTGATGATGCAGAGTCCACATTAGACAAGGTTTCTGCAGTTGCTCCATACTTGATTGTATGTGGCAATCCAGCCAAACCAAGCCATGTTATTGGCATCCGAGCTCATCATCATGTTTGAAATTCAGTGCAGCAACAGCATATGCCTTCCAGAGCTATTGCTTGCTGTAATTTATGTTTTCAATACACATTTTCCTCAATCTTTAGCAACTTTTTACTGGCGCCTGGATGCCATGTTACTGGGATGTATTTCAGCTCCAGTGATATCTAGTTTTTAGCTGGATTGCAATGAGGAACTTTGTTTGATGAATTGTGTTTTGCTTTTTGTTTAGTGCGTTGATTCACTATGTTTGGTTTAAATTTTAAATACAAGCAATGGTATTAAAATCTATTCTAATGTGCACGTGCCAGAACCGTTGGCCGCGGACTCCAGACCGCCTTTAGAAAATGGTGCTAATAGCAGCCTACAAAAGAATAAGATAAACACCTTTCTGGTGTTTGGGTAACACTAAACGAAGGTTGTTTTAAGCACAATGAAATGATGCAACAGTTGTACACCAGATTGTGGTGCTTTCCTGCACCCTTGCGGATGTCAGTATAGCGACAGCATCTTTGCATGTAATTTGGTGTTTGTAGAACACCTTTGCTTTGACAGTGTATAGATCGACTGATAAAGTAAAACATATAGAGGTTTATCTAGACTATAGCAGATACCTTCACTATGTTCAGCACAAAACCATAGCGAAACGTGCTAGAGACTTAAATATACAATGTTAATTAATCTAGGCAAGGCTAAACAATTACGAAACATGATAACTAGATAACCGCGTCCTCAGACTCTCTCGCGCTAGTCTTGTCCGGTGCTCGTATGACAATCCCGCCTACTTCCTGCCATATTTCCTTACTAACTGCTATAAGTGGACCAATAAGTGTCCCCCCTCAACGTCATCAAGTGTCCCGTAACTTCAAATCAAGTTAGCGTTAGAACTAATCCAATAGAAGTACCACACGGGATGCTAGGACCATTGTTTGGTGTTTGTGGCATATCCAGCACTTGCAGACAACTGAAGCATGTTGAAAAGGTAAGTCTGTGGAGTGTTGGTGACGGGTGTCGCGTTTACCCTTGTAGTCTGAGATCTTCAATTGGCGGAGTGATGACCCTCTACGTAGTTCACACGTGCATCTCCTATGCGGTCATTAGCATTTGCGCGCAGACTAGACACTGTAGCAAAAAGCGCAAAATGACCGTGTGGTACGTTTATTGGGTTAGTTCTAACGCTAATCTGATTTTGAAGTTACAGGACACTTAATGACGTTGGGGTGACAGCTGATGACGTTGGGGGTGACAGTTGATGACGTTGGGGAGACACTTAGTGAGCAGTTAGTAAGGAGATATGGCAGGAAGTAGGCGGGATGATCCCAGACTCTCTCGCGCCTGGAATTGTCATACGGGCACCGGACAAGACTAGCGCGAGAGAGTCTGGGGACGAGGCTAATAACTAGATACGTCTAGCATTCGAACCTACCTAGAGCATAAACTTTAATTTTTGTCCACTGACAGTTGTCTCAGTTATACAGTCTAGATAGCATGCAGTTCTGGAACTGATAAAAGATAACGGAGGCGTTGAAATGACGAAACTTAGTGTACGTAATCAGCCGCTGAGCGCGACTACAAGATAACGTCTAAATTCCTGGAACGGAAGTTTCTTGTTTACAGCGTCCAAAATGCGGTCTGCTAGAGCACGCTCCCGTTACCGGACATCGTCTAATAGTCGGGCAGTCTACTAGATAGAAGAAAAACGCGGTCAAGATTTGATGTGATGTAGTTAAAAATTAGCATGGTATGTCTAAATGACATATAAATTGAGATGGCCAAGTCTAGAGTCATAGTGAGAGCATGCAGGAACATGACGCACGTCGCTCGCAGCTTGAAAGAGTCCGCCCTCGGTAATCGAACACTAACCATTTAGCCTAACTTAGAACGAATGTTAAAGTTGTTTAGGCAGACAACAGACATTTTCCTTGAATTGTAAACAGATATGTAAACAAGGTCCTTTGAACTACCTACACAACTATGCAACACGAGGACTGGTCGAGTTTTAGTACATGACGCGATCTGGAGCGTAGACGTAAATTGTTATTCAGTGACCGTTTTGGACGTTCTAGACAAGAAACTTCCGTTCTAGGAAGGCGTTATCTCGTAGTTGCTTAGCTCAGCACCTGTGTATACTTATTACTAACTTGCTCTCCGTTCGTCGTTTCGACACCTCCGTTATCCCTTTTCTGTACTAAACCTGTTAGACAGTTTAATTGAAATATATTTAGGTTTACAGTTTGAATGGACATGCTAGACGTATATAGTTATCATGTTTCGTAATTGTTTAGACTTGACATGTATACAGTATAGCATGTTCCGTTATGGTTTGGCCTGCATGCAGTAAACGTGTCAAGATCTAAAGTGCTATATAAAAATATGCTTTACGTTAGAGGTCTGTCTATATATATATATATATATATATATATATATATATATATATATATGCAAGCACATCCTAAACTCGTATAAACATGATACTACAGTTGTAACTGCAGTCGTGTTTACACCATTCTTTCACAGCAAGAAGCTGAAAACCATGCACGTTTTCGTAGCTTGGCGCGCTACTTGCAATTAATAAACTCGTATGCAAAGCGACGTAACCAAAAAGCCTATAACACCGCTAAAATAGTCGTAATCGCTACATGTTGAAGCGCGTACCCAGGATTTTCTGAGTGGGTTGCCAAAGGTTAATATTAACAAAGCAAAGGTGATATCAACGACATAATGCGGTCTACATGTGCTCGCTGATTCAAATCTGGTGCTATTGCATAGCATCAATAATCTAACAATTAAACCACAGTTCTGAAGGGTACCTTTAGATCTCGTGCTAATGGTGACGCGTGTTAACAGTCACTCGCGCTAACAGTTACGCCCACCTATAACGGGACAACCTACATGCCTGGGTAAACAGGGTAGACTAGGCCACTGTTGCTAGACAGGAAGCCATATAGGTTTTCGTTTATAAAAGTAATGCGTCGCGAAAGCGGGAGGTAGAAAGCGCGAAGCAGTTTACGGTTTCACTGTTGAGACGTTACAGACCTAAACTAGGAAGAGTTCATGTTGATTTATATGAACCATATAAAGATACAGTCACATGATCGAAAAAACTAGCAAGAACTGAAGTCACTGATGTCACACTGACAAACGTATTGTACACTATACGAACCTAAAATATAGAGTTCACTATTTTTATCAAACATTTACGAATTACTGACAAAACGCGTCTATTTCATCACTAAAGCGATAATCAGAAACATTAAAATAGACAGCTACAAATTGGTATCTTTTCGTCTTTTTGAGCTGTTTTGGTAGTTTACATTCACCTTGCAGTTTCACGCTAGGCACGGATTTTGATGGAGACACAAGATACTTTACGTTTTGATAGATTGCACAAAGATAAAACGTTTCCATATTTGAAGAACCGCCATTATTGATACTTTTATACAAAAACTTCGTCGCTTTCTTACTCTGTAAACAAAAATTGATTAGGACCACTGTATTGATGTCAACAAACCATGAAGTTCAATTTGCTTACTGATATAAATAGTTTTTTGTTTTTTCCAAAAGATAAGTATTTCCCTCCAAGTGTTTTCCAGAATTTGCAGTTTTTGTGCTTTTTACCGCAAGCACTGCCATCGTCAACATCGACATCGTCATCAACAAGTTCGACATCAGTGAATAGAGATTTTAATGTGATTGGGTGTCTCGTGGTATTCTTTAGAGAAAGAGAATCGTTGTCGTGTTCGATCGTGAGCGCTCTATCAATATTTGACGATGAATTGGCCATCAGTGCCTTGTAACGTTGGCCACAGATCATCTTTTTGCTCTGTTAATTAAATAAAATAATTAGGTTTGTAACAAAATTTTTTATAGCGAAGGTTAAGTAGATGAGAAACAAAATTTGTAGACATTGGAAATATAGCATAATAATTAGCATGTGACAGTTGTGTGTGTGTAAATTAATTAAAGTGCTAAGTAACGAAATTTTTCATACTACACATCCATGTCCTCTTTGAACGAATCCAAAACTGAACAATAAAATCAAAATGAGAAAACAATTCCCCCAGTAGACAAAACTACAGTTGTTTGATTCTGCCATCTGAATTGCCACAATTCGACGTTGAAATACCAACTGGTCTTGCTTTGACAAATTGTAACTGATTTACAGAGACGCGAAGACGACGCTTATATAGCATCACTAGAGTCAGGAACCAGCAGGAGGATACATGGAAAGTTCGATGAGGTCGCTGTGTAGGTGAGTAAGAATGTGACACTAGCATTTGTACATTCCGCGTCATTTCGTTGGACTAGGTTAGATTCGCAGATTGTGGAAGAGAACCTTTGACCCTAGAACAATCGGTACTGTTAGACAGGAAGTTTCTTGTTGCAAACCAGAGACGCCGATCGTTTCATCTCGCTTTTAAATGTAAATATAGGCTTAGCAATTCGACACAACCAAGAATGAACGTCGTTTGTTGTTTAGGCAGCACGTCTAGCTGCTAGCAAGCCGTTGCAAGAGAAACTCAATACATTGTGGTCGCTCTGCATGTAAACGCATGCTGCGTACGTAAACCTTCAGGCACTTCCGTCGTTTTACAGGCTTCCTCTAAACTTGTAGGCCTGCATATCCAGAAATAAGACTAGATAATTGTAACTGAAACAACTGTACAATTCGCAGTCTATAGTTTGCTCTCAGAAAATTTAGTTTGCTCTGTAGCGTCAACCAGTGTGACACCGCTAAGCATGCAACTCTACGAGACCGTGGCTTCTCCAATTAGTAGGTGTGGTCTCTTAGAAAAAACCTAACAGATAATACTTCTCAATTGGAGGTCCTTGCGTCAGCTGTCGGGGAATATGAAGAATTAACAGGAGCACTCAAATCGAGCGTCATAAGAAATAGAGTAAGAGCCAGATTGTTTGTGCGCCAGATTATTCATTGCAGGCAGAGAGACAGTCAGGCACGACGTCGCGCGCGCGCGCACACACACAGACACACACACACAGACACACACACACACACACACACACACACACACACACACACACACACACACACACACACACTCACACACACACACCAAACGTTCTTGTCTATATTTCAAATTTAACAGCACACTTGTATAGAATTCAGGTGCGGGTCTAGGGTTTTAGTGCACGTGCACCTCAACACAATGGGCGTGTCTTGAGGAATTTCTATAAAAATTCTGTAGAAGAAGATTCTAGAGAATGTATAAAGACGTAGATATAGGACTGTGCAAGGCCTGCAGCATTTCAAGAAAAACCCTTGTGACCAATGGCTCAAATATGCAGATGAAAAATGTATGAGGCTGTACAGTATACGTGGCTGTATGCCGTCCTTATTTCGTCTTTGTGGTACGTAAAGGAACCACATAAATATTTGATCAACGACAGTAGAAGAGTACTATAGTAGAACTATTGTCATTCCGTTTCTAGATTACTTCCTTGGTCAAAGTAAAATGTGTTTTGACTCGAATGTTGTTCCGACCACATTATTTCTTTTGTTTACGCAATTGCGCAGGAATTGATTTTACGAAAAGCGGAAGAAGTAAGTGCTTACACTAAGCCTCGTCCCTGTCTAGATATGTGTTCTATACAGACCCGTTTTTGGAAACGACAAGCGGAAGAGCTTGGATTGTTTTACCAGGCGCATCTGCCTATAGTCCTGCGACTTTGCACGGAAGAGGAGCTGGCATGTTGTAACGTTTAATGGCATGCAGGCTTTCGAAACAGAAAACTTGCCCTCAAATTTATAGCAATTTAAACTCTACAGCAGCCGGCACAGATATATACTATATATAGCATTTTTCCAATTGTAAATACACTTTTGAGAGTTACTTGCATGCACACAACACAGTAACCACTAGTTGTGAGCAGAGTCTACCCTTATACTGTACGTGCCTACATAGACTACGACAACTTAAAACTTACATGTGTTTTAGAGATGGGACGGACAAGAGTTAGCGGTCTCGTCTAGCTATATACCTTGACTACGATAAATTCATCTACGATTTCGTTATAGAACATTGCCGAAAGATGAAATTTAATCCATATTGTAGACTTATGCATGCAGATGGCTAATCGACAGCTACAGACCATGCCCGCCTTGAGTATAGGAGTATGTTTGTTGAATTAAACCACATTCTAGAAATAGATTATTGAACATTTTCTTGTTGAAAATATGATAAGCTAATAACGTCATTGCAATTGTTTCTCAATTTTGTGCTACGACGCAGGAGTGATTTTGTTCAATTCTCATTTGATTTTTCAACTTTGATCGGTCTGCACTGTATTAGATGCGTCATGCATGTCTGCACGATTACACTGTAGTGATGTCCAATTAACAAACTAGTTCAAGTACTTACTGATATATTTAGTGTTTTGCTTTCTCCAATAGACAAGTATTTCACTCCGAGTGTTTTCCAATATTTGTCACTGCCAGCATTGACTGCGTCATCAGTGAATAGAGATTTTAGTGTAATAGGGTGTTGTGTGGTATTCTTCAGAGAAAGAGAATCGTTGGTTAGTATTGTGAGCGCTCTATCAATATTTGGCGCTGAGCTTGTCATCAGTGCCTTGTAACGGTAACCTTTGCCACAAATCATCTCTTTATTCTGTCAAAATAGTTAGTTAGACTGTTTACAACAAAAATATTCAGAACGGAAAGAATGTGCATATTATAGCAACTGAAAAATTGTAAAGACAGACATTGCAATATTGTATAAAATGTACGCGCAAAGTTGTGTGTGTGTGTGTGTGTGTGTGTGTGTGTGTGTGTGTGTTTGTGTGTGTGTGTGTGTGTGTGTGTGTGTGTGTGTGTGTGAGAGAGAGAGAGAGAGAGAGAGAGAGTGCGGTGTAGCTAAAAACGTAAAGTAACAATAATATTACTACACATCCATGTCCTCTCTCAACTACACACCCATCTCTTCAACAAAATTTTACAAGAGCAAAATGAGAAAGACATTTCTCCCGTAGGTAAAACGTGATCCTGCCATTTGAATCGACACCAGTCGATTTCTAAACCTGCAGCAACGGTTCTTGCTTTGTACAGATACACGAAGAAGACGGTTTATATAGCGACTAGTCAGGAAGCAGTAGGACGATACATGGAAAGGTACAGGACGTTGGTATACGAAGCTAGGAATGTTTCCATTTAGGCTACACAACAGTTGTCGGCTAACTAGTCAGAAAGCATTTGTAATTAGTTGCGTTGGATTGACTGTATTTGCAGACTCCGAAAGAGATACCTTTGACCCTCGAACTAGATGTCGGTACCGCTAATTACTATTGTAACTCTATAGCTCTAATGTATAGAGAGCGACGACAGCACAATTTGATAGAGCGTACTGCAGTACAACTACAGCAATGGTTAATTAATTAAGCAAACACTAAAGTGGTAAACCCTCGCTGTGGGCCTAGCTAGCTAAGTTACGGAACTTCACGTAATAATTAGCATAAAGAGCGTGAGAAAGGTGCCGGATACATTCGCTTCCACGGCTTGGGTATCTGTATTCGCTGGACTGGACTACAACTGTACTGGACTACTGGACTGCATGCACCTCACCATAACATCTTTATTTTTTGGCACGTCGTTTTTTTGTCATGTCCTACCTGCAAAGAATCTATATATAGTGTACATGATGTACATAAGAATAAGTACACGGCATGTGGAATTGCCTGAGTAAATGCGCAGGCGCGTAGTAACATGCTATAGTAACGACCTCGGCCATTCCCAGACACACGAAACAAACCTTGCTAGAACGGCTCGGCCCAAGGGCGGCACTCTACCTTCTATCCGTTCTGAATATTTTTGTTGTAAAACAGTCTAACTAACTATTTTGACAGAATAGGGAGATGATCTGTACGTGGCAAAGGCTACCGTTACAAGGCACTGATGGCAAACTCAGTGCCAAACATTGATAGAGCGCTCACAATGCTAAACAACGATTTTCTTTCTCTGAAGAATAACACGCAACACCCTATTACACTAAAATCTATATTCACTGATTACGAAGTCAAAGTTAACAGTGACAAATATTGGAAAACACTCGGAGGAAAATACTTGTCTATTGGAGAAAGCAAAACACTAAATATACCAGTAAGTACTTGAACTAGTTTGTTAATTGGACATCACTGCAGTGGTGCTAATTAACTTTTGTTTACAGAGCAAAAATTCGACAAAGTTTTTGTACAACAGACTATGTAATAACTCAATCAAGGAAACGTTTTATCTATGCGCACTCTATCAAGACGACACATATCTTGTGTCTCCATCACTTGCGTTTAGCAAGAATTTGGGTAAGGCAAAACACGTGAAGTACCGGACGAGCTTAAAGACACAGAA
Organism: Corticium candelabrum; assembly: GCF_963422355.1. NCBI lineage: Eukaryota > Metazoa > Porifera > Homoscleromorpha > Homosclerophorida > Plakinidae > Corticium > Corticium candelabrum. The sequence goes on along the minus strand of NC_085091.1, from coordinate 3,531,769 downwards.
GACAAATACCAATTTGTAGCTGTTTATGTCAATGTTTCTAATTGTAGTTCAAATTATTTTAGTGATGAAATAAAGACGGTTTGTGCCAAATAACAAGAAAAGTTTTAGATTCTTCACATGATTATAAGTTAGAAAATAGCAAACTAGATTTCTGTACTCGTAAGTGTAGAAAATGGTTCAATAATAGAATAGTCACGTCCACACGTTTGCCAATGTGTGATACCACTAGTAACTGCTCACTTTACTCTAACAGTACATGTGCGCTTGTTTAGCCAATTATACACTGCATTGCATGCACGACGGAGTGAAAGTATGTAAAGATCTTCGTTTTCTACAGTTTAGGTAATACCTGCCTATACTATTATAGCAACCAGGCATAGCCCAAGACTGCATAGGAGGGCGAGTGAGAAGGCGGGAATAAGAATAGCGCACAATGTAAATATTGTGGAAATTTTTAGTGTGCAAGACTAATAATTCGAAATGTCGAGGCCATGATTTTATTCTAACTAAGGAACTCTGTAGAACCCAAAAATAGTTGAATTCAATTCACAAGCAAGCATTACTGTGCAGAACCATGGCGCATCTAATACAGTGCAGACCGATCAAAGTTGAAAAATCAATTGAAACTTGAACAAATAACTCCTACGTCGTAGCACAAATTTTAGAAAGTATTGTGATGATTCTATAAACCTATAATATTTGTAATAACAAAATGTCCAATAATTTCTTTCTAGAACGTGGTGTATTCCACAAACATGCTTCTAACGTCAGGGGTGAAATGGTCGGTAGCTGTCGATTAGCCATCTGCATGCATGAGTCTAGAATATGGGTTAAATTACATCCTTTGAGAATGCTATATAACAAAAGTATAGATGAATTTATCCTAGTCTAGTTGCATGTCGTAGCAAAAGTAGATATCTCTCTAGGCGAGACCGCTAAGTCTTGTCCGTCCCATTTGTGAAACGCAAGCTTTAATTAAGCTGATAGGTAGGCACGTACTTCATGAGGCTCAGCTCTCAACTGTAGTGGTTACTGTTTGTGTGCATGCAAGTAATTGTCAAAAGTGTATTTACAATTAAAATATGCTGTTTATATTATATATCTGTGCCGGCTGCTATAGAGCTTAATTGCTGTGAAGTTGAGGGCAAGTTTTCTATTTCAAAAGCCTGCATGTCATTGAACGTTACAGCATGTCAGCTCCTCTTCCGTGCAAAGTCGCAGGACTATAGGCAGATGCGACATGTAAAACACTCGAAGCTCTTCCGCTTGTCGTTTCCAAAAAGGGGTCTGTACTGTACACATATCTAGAGAGGGACAAGGCTTAGTCTATAGCTGTAAACAATGACTTCTGTTTTTCATAAAATCTTTCCCTGCGCAATTGCTCAAACAAAGAAATCATGCGGTCGCAACAAAATTTGAGTCAAAACACTTTTTTACTCTGACCATGGAAGTGATCCCTACGCGGAATGACAATAGTTCTTCCATAGTACTCGTCTACTGTCCCTGATCAAATATTTATGTGTTTTCTTTAAGTGCCACAATGACGAGGTAAAGACGGCACACATCGACGTATACGGTACAACTTCATGAACCTTTTCATCTACATATTTGAACATAGTTCACTAGGGTTTTATCTGAAATGTTGCAGGCCTTGGAAACTACTATATCTACGTCTTTATACATTCTCTAGAATCTTCTTCTATAGAATTTTTAAAGAAATTCATTAAGACATGCCCATTGGGTTGGGGTGAACCAGCCAGCGGGTGAACCCTTAAGTTTAATTAGTCTCTCTCACAGCCCCTCTTAACGACCGTGCGAGAAGCGGAAAAGAGGCGGTGCACGCACGCGATAGAGAGTCCGGCAGATAATTGGGAACAGAAAAGGAGTGACTAAAGCTGACACCGTCTCTTTAGCACGCGTAGCGCGCGCCTGATTCGGGTAATGGCTAGCGATTATGTCACTCGACACGCAGTGAATAGCTATGGCGTGCCATTTGTGTCAAAATTAGACAATGCGATGAGGCGATGAGACAATGAGATGAGGCGATGAGACAATGAAATGAGGCGATGAGATCATGAGATGAGGCGATGAGACAATGAGATGAGGCGACGAGACAATGAGATGAGGCGATGAGACAATGAGATGAGGCGACGAGACAATGAGATGAGGCGATGAGACAATGAGATGACGTCATCGGTCATCGGTCATTTCGCACGCGCGAGATTCTTGCTGTTGACGCCCTGTTTCTAGCAGCATTACATCCTCCAAACTGTGCTCTTGTTACTTCTTCGTCGTCGGCAGTATGCTGCGGGGGTGCGTGACGGTGCGTGACTATTTCGTCCATCCATTTTCAATTTTCGACAACAATTGAATATTGAATTAGAAATTGAAAATAGCCTAGAAGTTGCTTGCAATTTAACTAGTCAATTCTATTGAATATTAAAATTTGGTTGATCGACGGACTATAATTATTTGCGGATTAAAATGAATATTGAAAAAATCTTAGTTTTTAACCAATTTCCTTTTTCAATGCAATGGAATATTGAAATTACAAGCACGTTAGTTCAATTTTCAATGTTAAATTCAATATTTGTTATAATTTAAAAATTAAATTTTAGATTTGGAATTTGAGTGGCCAATTCGTCCAGTCCATTTCTATTTTTGAGACAAATTGAAAATGAAATGTCAAATTAAAAATTGACTGGCGTTGCTTGCTTTTACAATATTCCATTACATTGAAAATAGAAATTGATTGAAGACCAATTGTTATTTCAATATTCATCTACTTTGCAAATAGATTCAATCTTTTCATCCGTCCAATTTTCGTAAATTATGAATATTAAAATATAGCCTCTGATGCAATTTTCTTTCTCCGTACACTAAATGTAAATAGAAAGTTGCTAGCGTGAGCCATATCTCATAAACAGCATAACGACACCGCGCAGACGGTCGCCGGTGACTTCAATATTCAATTCTACTAAAAGACGAGAGTTGTGTCTAGTTTAGCCACGCCCAGCCACGCCTCTGGCACGCATGCAATGTAATGCAACTAACTTATTCGTAAGAGACGGACGAGAAAGCCACGCGACCGACCTCTAACAACAAATCGGTAAGCACTTGCACCTGGCTCTCATCAACCGTCACGCCCAAGTATGAGATGTTCCTTGGGGCGACAAGGGAAGCCTGTTGCATGGAGGCACGCTTACGGCATCTATAGTCAACGAGATCAACGTCTAGCCTGCACTGGGAAGTTGACGCCTATTCGATTTGGAAAGACTCCAAGCAACTGTCTACAGTCAACATACAGTAGAGTCGATCATTATAGACCACACCTCTTAAACACAGACGGGTTCACGATAATGGCAGGTCGTAACCCCAAACCAATTAAGTATTGTGTTTTAGACATCCGGTAGTTAACCTAACCCTAGTGTGAAAACGCTAAAATAAGACAGGCCAGTCAGTGCATGCATGGGTGATAGGACACTAAATTTTAGCCTAGGCGATATCTAAGTTTCTAATTTTTGTCATTCTTAGTTTATTTTTAATTTTAATGTTGATCGACAGACGAGCCTAGTCGCATCCTGCAACCATTCTAGTGTGCATGGCTTTGACGTCGTTAGTGTTCGCTAAGTACATTCAAGCATTGCTAATTAGAGTTTGATCTCAAAATCCTGAGCACACGTACATGTACACAAGCGAGGAAACGGACATGATTTCGAAAGCACGTGAGTAGGAGGGGCCATATGTTAATGTATCATGGCGAGCTACTTCCTCCATTTAACATGCAAAATCTCGTCCTCTACTAGAGGCATTGCATTTAGAGCCACAATTGGTCAAGCGTCATCACTGACATATGCGCTCGCCTAACCTCAGTTTATTCTTCACTTGAGAAAGTTTGATGTTTGTGCCATGCCAAGCGATTGTCTAACACTAGCTGCCCTATCACAAAGTGTCAAAGTTTATTGTTTGAATGTTTAGTGGAATCATCAGATGAGAAAGTATTTTGACTAGTGTAGAAACAGTCTGAACGTAACCTCGGTGCATTTTTCATTTGAGAAAGTTTAATGTTTGTGTGGTACCAAACAATCATTTAGCACTATCACAGAGTGTCAAAGTTTATTGTTTTGAAATCATCTGATGAGAAAGCGTTTTCACTATTGTAGAAACAGTCTGAACGTAGCCTCAGTAAATTCTGCACTTGAGAAAGTTTGATGTTTGAGTCATAATCGTACTAAGCAACATGCAATCGTCAGATGAGAAAGAATCTAAAGTTTGCAACCTATCCAAAACATGACATAGCATTACTGGTATAAATAATTCAACTCTCTCACGTATTGCTCAGTTGAGCTCTTGGTTGGTACCAGAGGAACTTACTTTCTGCTTTGAGATGTCTGAGTCGAGCAGAAAATCAGGAAGTGAATTCAGCAATGCTAGACGTATGCTACAGAATGCAATGATAGAATTAGATCGAGTGGCACAACAGATGAGCTGTAGGCAAACAGAAGATTCTCGATCTCCAGAAACACCTCGACAACCTAGAGAATCGTCATCATCTAGAGAACGACTAGACAGCGACAACGTGGCTTTCATGAGGTCGACAGCTTTGGCAGCAGAACAAAGAAGATTGTTTGGTCGATCTTCTGGTCACAGTCGTCGACATAGTTCTAGATCTAGCGGTCGACACGGCAGTTCCAGTCGTTCATCACAAACAACGACAAGTCATGCCTACGGTCGCTCAACCGAAAGGCAAATGATTACAATCCATGCAATTTGTTTATCGGATCACCAGCAAAGCATTCCTCCATCTCGCGAAACTAAGCTGAAGCTATCATTGGCAGGGCTAGGAGAGCAAGACATTTCCGTTGGCCACGATGACGATGCTCTGGAAGTCCACAATGCAATTGTTCAGACGTTTTCACCCCTGGAAAGAGCAGGATATGAAATGATGCGTCTTACAAGTCGGAGAACTCTCGAAGTCCTGCGTACAGCAAATGGTATCCTAAACGCAAGAAATGTCAAGGCAGCCTTGAACCAGGCGAAATTGTATCTCAGACCAATAAAGCATTCTTTACCCCTAACGGATACATCACAAAGACCAACAGTACGTTAAGTTCTATTTAATTCTGACTGTTTTTAAATTAGTATATAACTTATTACAATATTTGTTTTTGCTGATTTTTTATAGAATCTAGGTGAAGAGCAGGAACCAACTATTACATGCGATACGTGCGGTGCTGACATTGTTCAGGTATCACTTCGAGAGCACTTGACATGCTGTTCTAGTTCTTCTGAAACAGTAGAAAACGAACCACTTCAATCTCCACGAGTGAGAGTTATATCGTATGTTTGGTGACTACATTTGCAAAGGTGTTGTTTTTCTGTTGCAGTTGACACCCACTGCCTCTCGTACGCGTGATGAGTCACCAAGCCCATCATCAGGTATATTAATTTACTACAAATATATACAGACTTCAAAATGAGCAATACAATTACATATTTAGAAATTTTTGTGATGTCTCAAGTTAGAGAACTACGTCAAGTATTTCCAGATAGGACTGACCGTTTCTGAAAAGAGCGATTCACAATTTTTCTACCGTTGAGAGCGCTGTAGAAGCTGTGCTGGATGGACTTATTCCACAGGTAAACTCAAAACTAAATTTCTAAGATAGAACGTATTGATCTTTCTATGCATACAGAGCCCAACAGCACAAACAGTCTACACCGATGAAGTGGGTGATTTGTCTGATCTCTTGGAAAGCTATTGCCCCGATCTCGGTACTTTGCCAGCAACAAGAATAGCTGTCGCAAGAGACAGCATACTAACTGACACAGTCGCCTTTTTTAAAAGCAAGAAGTTTGACATACGAAGCACATTTAGAGTTCGTTTTGAGAACGAACCAGCTGTTGATGGAGGAGGCCCAAGGCGAGAGTTTTTTTACTGTGCTTTTGCGTAGCTTAATTGCTCCGGATACTCCTTTTCGTCTCTTCGAGGGTAAGGCTGGTCATATACTGCCAATTCACAACATCGACGCTTTCATGGGAGGAATGTTCAAGTTTGCTGGCAATATGATTGCAGCGTCTATTGTTCAAGGAGGACCGGGCTTTCCGATGTTCTCGAGTGCGTTTTACGCATACTTACAAACTCAAGACCTAGATGATGTGTATGCTCTTGCAACGCCTGATGACATTCCAGACTCAGCTGTTGCTCACTCTGCTAAGCAGGTAATAATAGTTTCTAAATTTAATAATTGTTTATTTTATTTATTAATTGTTTATTGTATTACAAGTTGATATCTAATGTATTGCTTATTAGATTGGAAGACAAGACATTTCAAATGAAGAATTTGAAACTCATGTAACAGTGTTACAAGATTCTGTTATTGCAGCTGGCTATCCTTAACGACTTACTAAAGAAAATCATGGAGAAGCTGTTCGCAGCCTGCTTGTGCATGAGATAATTTTGAGCAGACGTTCAGAAATCGATCAAGTCATAGCAGGACTCGGACCTGAAATCTGCACGATGGTAAAGGAGCATGGGAAAGTAATGTCGAGCCTATTTACAAACGAAGGTCAAGTGCCACTCGTAGCCTCTGAATTTCTTAAGCTTGTGACGTATGAAAATACGTTACCTCAACATTTGAAGGATTACTTTCAGCGGTACGTCTTAGAAGCAGGTATGTAACATGCTTTTTAATCATTGACGCAACTGCATGATTACTTGGTCTTTTTAGTCTAGCTAGCTAGGCTAGCTGTATAAATATGCATCTACTATTTTACCCAGTTTTTGTTGAAACAGATGAGAAACACCTTCGTTTGCTGCTGCAGTTTGTCAGTGGAGTGTCAGCAGTCCCTCCGATGGGATTCCAGATGCCGGATAGCATCACAGTTTCAAGTATCCGGTCACGTTATCCAAACTGCTCGACGTGTGCAATGATATTGGAGCTCCCTATTAACTGCACCTTATATGACGAGTTTTCTGACGCTCTCAGAACAGCCACTGAACTTCAATCAATGGGTTTTGGAATTGTATAAATATGACACATAAATTTTGCACTACTTTCTTTGCTAGATTTGACTAGGCTTTTAGTAGATGCATGTTTGGTTCTATGATTATTGTGTTAGAATACAATAAGAAATTGTCTAACAAGACCTTTTTTGAATTTTGCACTAGTTTAAAGTTTCTGTTACCTTTCGATGCTTGATAGTTAATCTATGGTTGTGCTAGACTACAGAAATATCTAGATAATAAAGGTTGATTTTAAGAGGTACGTGACTAGCTGACATTGAAATTGATGTACTATAAAATTATATGGTTTTCAACATCGCTCCCTGTGACGATTAGAATGTCATCACAAAGTTATTTGAGACTCGATGCATGTGCACTTACACGGTTTGGCGATGGGCAGCCGGGTCTAGTTAGCGTTCACATGTAAATTTCGCCTGTCATCTGTACGACACTCTAGATTTCGCGCACTTCCAGACCCAAAATTGGGAAAGAGTTAATTCGCAGGCGGATCACAATTTTTAGTTAGCCGCAGACTCAAATACGGTGAGTGAGAAACAGCAGACATCGCTTGCTCAGACAACGAAGAGTGTGAACGCTGACTAGGGTGTGAAAATCCGTGAGATTATACGTCTAGGTTCATTCTGGGAATAGGACGACTGTGGTTATTAGCATGTAGAAAGCGTTCCTATATTAGCTAATGTATCCTGTGACACATGTAAGGGGATTTCCCGAGAGGCAATAATTTAGACATACGTACGCGCGATTCTAAGGAAATAGAATAAGCTGCAGCGAGTGTCAAGATACAGCATGTTTTAGCTACTTGTGCGTAGTCTAAAACCGTGGGCGTATAGGTACTCGCTTGGTTTCTAAAGCAAACACACAAGCGTAGAAATCTAATTATCATTATCTCTTATAATTATAATTATTGAAAAGAATAATTGTAATTGTAATTAGACTTTTTAAAAATAAATTTTTGTAGAAAAATATAAACGATGTAGCTGCATGACCTCTTCTAGTAATCTCATATTGCAGTCTCATTTCATCGCCTCGTCTCATTGTCTCATTGCCTCTTCTCATTGCAATATTCAATTAATTTAATGCTAAGAATAGTATTTTAAAATTAAAAAATTAAATTTGAAATGTTGCTGCAATACTTACGTTTAATTTTTAAATACCTTTTTTTAAAATTTATTTTCCTATCTTCATTTCAGAGTTTGCGCTCTCGTGTTGTTTTGCTGTTGTTTTGCACTCGTAGCTTCTCAATGCAGACTCGACGTCGTTGACTACACCCAAAATTACTAGTTGACCGAGTGCATCATGAAAAATCCACCATCTATATGCACATAAGTGGTAGACGACGTAAGTATATATGTGTACATGTGTGCACGCTGACTATCATTGTACGCAAATCCGTGAAGTTGTGTCAGAGATTATATAGGCTTTATAGGGAAGGAGTCGATCTACTAGGTGTTCTACACGTGTAAGGGGATTTCCCGAGAGGCAATTACACGAGGTCTCCATCTAGATGTGTTTCGACAATCAATTGTAGTCTAGAAATAGTGATTTGCAGCGAGTGTCTAACTCGTACAAGATATATACGACATGTTGTAACTCTCCAACCGGATACCAAAGACTACATACTGCATGTGTTGTCTAGATTTAGAAAAGTGGGAGAGTAGGCACTTCAATTGGTTTTGTGGAGCTCAAAAACGCAGCCTTGATGCAATCACACAAGAACACGAGTAAAAAAATCTTCAAAAACTAGATTCTCTGTAGTAGATAAAATATAATTATGTAGTAATGCAGTCTCCCCAGTCCCATACAGCTGTGTAGTAGCGACATGCGGTAATCTGCGGTAATCTCATATTGATGCCGTCTCATATTGCGGTCTCATCGCATGGTCTCATCGCATGGTCTCATCGCATGGTCTCATCGCATGGTCTCATCGCATGGTCTCATCGCATGGTCTCATCGCATGGTCTCATCGCATGGTCTCATCGCATGGTCTCATCGCATGGTCTCATCGCATGGTCTCATCGCATGGTCTCATCGCATGGTCTCATCGCATGGTCTCATCGCCTCATCTCATTGTCTTATCGCCTCATCTCATTGTCTCATCGCCTCATCTCATTGTCTAATTTTGACACAAATGGCACGCCATACTATGGCGTCATACGTTCGCATGCGCATTGTTCCGTAGAGTGTACCAAGCAGATCATGTAGTTCACTAGAAGAGGACTGAGACTGAGGAGACCGAAAACTAACAGTCATTCCCTCATACAAGGGTAAGAACCTGAGATTCAGATGCAAGCCTAAGCTAGCGCGGAATGAGAATGCCGTAAGCGCTTTCAAATGGTCAAGGTGACGTACGTTGTACATGCATTGGTAATCAGAGTTGACACTACTCTATCGGTCCGTAGACCTAGACCCAGGAAGTTTATACGGTACGCGCAGCTAGGACTCGACTCACAGGCTAGAAGTTACGTGATGACGATGAGGTGACCTACCAGACTATATAGACTACCAGACTCACCAGACCCAGGAAGTTTCGCAGTTTATGATCACGACGTGAAACTTAGATGATGCTGCGCCAATACAACGCACGTTACCTTGACTATTGACGCATTCCGCGCTAGCTTGCCAACTGAATCTGAAGCTCTTATCCTTGTATGAGAGAATGACTGCTACTTTTCGATCTCCTCAGTAAACTACATGATCTGCTAGGTACACTCTACGGAACAATGCGCATGCAAACGTCTGACGTCTCAACTTCACGGAGTGTCGAGTGACATCACAGACGCGTGCGGGCACCGCCCCCTCTCCGCTCCTCGCGCGCGCGTTAGGAGGGGCTGTGCAAGAGACTAGTAGTGAACCTTTGGATCCGCTCCTGAATACTATACAAGTGTGCTGTAAAATTTAAAATATTGACAGGAATGTTCGGTGTGTGTGTGTGTGTGTGTGTGTGTGTGTGTGTGTGTGTGTGTGTGTGTGTGTGTGTGTGTGTGTGTGTGTGTGTGTGTGTGTGTGTGTGTGTCTGTGTCTGTGTCTGTGTGTGTGTGTGTGTGTGTGTGTGTGTGTGTGTGTGTGTGTGTGTGTGTGTGTGTGTGTGTGTGTGTGTGTGTGTGTGTGTGTGTGTGTGTGTGTTGTGCGACGTCGACCGTGCGTGCCTGACTGTCTCTCTGTCTGCAAAAAATAATCTGGCGCACAAACAATCTTGCATTTACTGTATTTTCAGTGATGCTCAATTTGAGCGCCATAGCGACAGGTGCCAACTTCTGTTATTTTTTCATATTTTCCGATAGCTGACGCTAGGACCTTCAATTGGGAAGTCCCATCTGCTAGGGTTTCACTTGCACTTCTAAAAGACCACACCTACTAATTAGGGAGACCACGGTCTCGTAGGGTTGCATGCTTAGCGGTGTCATACTGGTTGCATGACGCTAGAGAACAAAACTAAACTTTTCTGAGAGCAAGCTATAGACTGCAAATTGTAGAGTTGTTTCAGTTACAATTATTTAGTCCTATTTCTGGAATACAGGGAGAGGCCTGTGAAACCACGGAAGTGCCTGAAGGTTTGACGTACACGGCATGCGTATAGAGCGACCACAAGGTATCGAGTTTCTCCTGCAACGGTTTGCTAGCAGCTAGACGCGCTGCCTAAACAACAGACAACGTTTATTGTGTTGGTTGTGTCCAATTTCTAAGTCTAAATTTACATTTAAAAGCGAGATAAAACGATCGGCGTCCTTGCTTTGCAACAAGAAACTTCCGGTCTAACAGTAAGGTCAAAGGTTCTCTTCCACAATCTGCGAATCTAACCTAGTCCAGCGAAATGATGCGGAGTGTCCGTAGGCTAGTGTCACATTCTTACTCACCTACACAGCGAACCTCATCGAACTTTCCATGTATCCTCCTGCCGGTTCCTGACTCTACGAATGCTATATAAGCGTCGTCTTCGCGTCTCTGTTCATCAGCTACTATTGGTCAAAGCAAGAATAGTTGGTATTTCAACGTCGAACTGTAACAATTCGGATGGCAGAATCAAACAACTGTAGTTTAGTCTGCTGGAGAAATTTTCTTATCATTTTGATTTTATTGTTCAGTTTTGGATTCGTTCAAAGAGGACATGGATGTGTAGTAAGAATGATCTCGTACTTAGCGCTTTCATTAATTCACACACACACACACACACACACACACACACACACACACACACACACACACACACACACACACACACACACACACACACACACACACACACACAACTGTCACATGCTAATTATTATGCTATATTTCCAATGTCTACAAATTTTGTTTCTCATCCACTTAACCTTCGCTCTGGAAAATTGTTTTAAAAATTATTATTTAATTTAATTAACAGAGCAAAAAGATGATCTGTGGCCAACGTTACAAGGCATTGATGGCCAATTCATCGTCAAATATTGATAGAGCGCTCGCGATCGAACACGACAACGATTCTCTTTCTCTAAAGAATACCACGAGACACCCAATCACATTAAAATCTCTATTCACTGATGTCGAACTCGCTGATGACGATGTCAATGCTGACGATGGCAATGTTTGCGGTAAAAAGCACGAAAAATGCAAGTTCTGGAAAACACTTGCAGGAAAATACTTATCTTTTGGAAAAAACAAACAACTTTATATATCTGTAAGTAAATTGAACTTCATGGTTTGTTGACATCAATACAGTGGTCTTAATCAATTTTTGTTTACAGAGTAAGAAATCGACAAAGTTTTTGTATAAAAGAATCAATAATGGCGGTTCTTCAAATATGGAAACGTTTTATCTTTGTGCAATCTATCATAACGTAAAGTATCTTGTGTCTCCATCAGAAGACGTGCCTAGCGTAAAACTACAAGGTGAATGTAAACTACCAAAACAACTCAAAAGGACGAAAAAATACCAATTTGTAGCTGTCTATTTTAATGTTTCTGATTATCGCTTTAGTGATGAAATAGACGCGTTTTGTCGGTAATTTTTATTTTTTATTAATGTTTGATAGTAATGTTTCTGTAGTGCAATCATTTGAAATGCAAACAGTTCAATAGTGTCTATAGAACGTCACGTCAAGACGTTTGTCAGTACGACATCAGTCTAGAGGTTCTCGCTAGTTCTTCTGATCATGCATGTGACTGTAACTTTCTATGGTTGACGTAAATCAACCTGAACTCTTCCTAATTTAGGTCTGTAACTTCTAATCTCAACAGTGAAATCGTGAAAGCATGTTATAGATATCCGCTTCGCGCTTTCTGCCTCCCGCTTTCGTGGCGTAAAACGGGAAACTATTTGGCATGGCGTATAGCAACAGTGTCGTACCCAGTATACCCAGGCATGTTTCCAGGTTGCCGGAAACCCCAAGAGGCGAGAGCCACCGTTACTGTTAGCGCGAGTGCTGAAGGTACCTTTTCAGAGCTGTGGTTTAACTAGGTTACTTAAAGGATTGTTAGATTATTGATGCTATGAGATAGCAACAGGCTTGAATCAGGACTCATAGGTGAATGGTAACGAATCCTTATTATATCATTCATATTAATTTGTCTTGTTGATATTTATATTTTAAAACTTCACCCACAAAATCCTGGGTACTGTACGCGCCTTGACAAGTAACGATTACGGACTATTTTATCTAGCCTCGTCCACAGTCTCACGTGAGCCTGGCAGTGTCCGGTTCCCGTATAACGTTTTCAGCTTCCCGTTAGTCTGAACTCACCGCGCCTACTTTCACACACTTAGTTCACTAAATGTCACCCCACATCATAGCCCTGGCACCCCACGTAATTAAATACTACTACTGTACGTCACAAACTCAATTAGCTTATATCTATCTAATGTGTGACCCAGCAGATTGTGTATCAGTCCCAAGCCTCCAAAACAGGTGAGTGATTCACCAAGTTCACGCTCTCCAAATCTCATGACGACTTCAGCATGTGCAATGGTGAGTGTATTCCTACTTATTGTCCTACTTGTGTAGACTGGCGAGCCTGCCAAGTCTAGTTACAGCGATTCCGACTTGGGGTGTAGTTCACTCGTTGTTTCGTCGCACATCCGCTATCTGCACGGCCTTTGCTAGTGCGCAGACTCTACTGTAAAGACCAGTAGAGCGCGCAATGGCAACGAGAGACACACATTGACGTGGAATTGCAGTCTGCTCTTCGTGTTTTCAATTATGATGACTTTTGTGGAGGTAAACTTGAATTCTCCAGGGCCATCCTACGGGGAAAAGACATCATTGTCCTCACAAACAACGAGCAGATAGCGGATGTGCGACGAAACAACGAGTGAACTACACGCAAAGTCCAGATCGCTGTAACTAGACTTGACAGGCTCTCCAGTCTACACGAGTAGGACAATAAGTAGGAATACAGTCACCTTTCCACATGCTGAAGTGGTCTCGAGATTTGGAGAATGTGAACTTGGTGAATCACACATCGTGGAGAATCACCATGCGCTGTTTGGAGGCTTGGGCGAGATACACAATCTGCTGGGTCACATATTACATAGATCTAAGCTAATTGAGTTAGTGGTGTAGTAGTAATTTAGTCACGTGAGGTACCAAGGCTATGACGTGGAGTGACACGTAGTGAAGCAAGTGTGTGAAAGTAGGCGCGGTGAGTCCAGACTCACGGAAGGCTGAAAATGCTAGACGGGAACCGGACACTGCCCTGCTCACGTGAGTCTGGGGACGCGGCTAATTTTATCGGTTTTACGGACTTTGTATAGTCACGCGACTTTGTGTGCGATATTAGATAGATTTTACAAGTAGTACACACACACGCACACACACACACACACACACACACACACACACACACACACACGTGCGCTAAACTTTTAACTATGGAAGCAATGGTGTAAATACAGCTGCAGTTACTATTGTACAGTATTATGTGTACACAAGTTTAGGATGTCGTAATCATGCGCTCATATATAGATCGACTTATAAAGTAAAACATATAGAGCTCTATCTAGATTATAGTAGATACCTTCACTATGTCCAGGACAGAACCTTACCGAAACGTGCTAAAAGCTCAAATATACAATGTTAATTAATCTAGGCAAGCCTAAACAATTACGAAACATGATAACTAGATACGTCTAGCATTCAAACCTATCTAGAGCGTAAACCTAAATTTTTGTCCACTGACAGTTGTTTCAGTTATAAAGTCTAGATAGCCTGCAGTTCTGGAACTGATAATAGATAACGGAGGCGTTGAAATGACGAGAACTTAGTGCACGTAATCAACCGCTAAGATACGCGACTACAAGATAACGTCCAATTCCTAGAACGAAAGTTTACAGCGTTCAAAATGCTGTCTGTTAGAGCACGCCTCCGTTACCGGACACCATCCAATAGTCAGGCAATCTGCTAGATAGAAGAAATACGCAGACAATATTTGATGTAATTTAGTTACTAATTAGCATGGTATGTCTGAATGACATAAAAGTTGAGATGGCCAAGTTTATAGTCATAGTGAAAGCATGCAGGAACGTGCACGCACGTCGCTCGCAGCTTGAAAGCGTCCGCCCTCGGTAATCGGACACTGACCGTTTAGCCCAACTTAGAACGAATATTAATTAAAGTTGTTTATGCAGGCAACAGACATTTTCCTTGATTTGAAAACATATATGTAAAGATAAATTACTTCCTAGATCGAGCCTTTGGACTACCTACACAACTATGCAGCACAAGGAGTGGTCGATTTTTAGTATGACGCTGTCTGGAGCGTACACGTAAACTGTTATTTGGTCATGCAGTAACCATAGGTGGTGCGGTGTCGGTGTCCGATTAGGGAGTGGAGCCACTCCCGAGTTGCGAGCAACGTATATTGAACATTCCTGCTCGTATTCGAATCACATCAAGTCCTTGCATGCATGCATGTATCTTGAACATATCATGTTAGATGTAGACCAAATCTTGACTGCATGGTTTCGTTTGTCCAACTGTTGACGGCATCCAAATACCCAGCCGCGGTTACTGACGCCCTCAGGTGTACACCCACAGTTTCAAGTTCAGAGGTTATTCCTTCCGGATTCTTTGCATAGGTAATCGAATGATATGGAATGCCATCCAGTTACAAATGTGTGTAATATCTGATAAAATTTAGGGTAGCAATAAAAGGAAGCCACTACGTTTACCGTCACATTCATGATGATGATTCTCTTTTTCTAAAGAATACCACCAAACACCCTATTACAAAAAAGCTTTATTTACTGATAACGAGCTTGCTGATAACTAAACCGATACTGGCAATAACAGTGTGTGGCATAAGTAGAGCTAATGCAAATTTTGGAAAACACTTGGAGGGAAATACTTGTCTTTTGAAGAAAACAAAACACTATAAGTACCTAATTAAACTAGTTTGTTGACGCCAATACAGTGATGCTAATCAATTTTTGTTTACAGCACGAAAACGCGACAAAAGCTTTTGTACAAAAGAATCAAAAATACTAATATGGAAACGTTTTATCTTTTAAAAGCGTAACTAAAACAGCCTCTCCTAGAGTGAACTGTCCGCGTGATGTCATTATGCCGCATATCAGATGTTGTTTATTAACTGAACTCTCTATTTTCATTTAGTATTGAGAACGAAAATTGCAACAAAATGCCACATTGTAGAGAAATTAACTATATTTCTAATGAATTAACGCTATAATACAACTTTAAGCAGCGACAACGGTCAGTGGATGGTCTGTCCATTAAATTTTCTACTTTTCAATTTCTGTTTTCATTTTTTCATTTTTCACTTTTAGTTATTTTTTAATTTTTAATTTTTTACTTGCATTTTTATTTAAAAATTTTTGTATTTATTAAATGTTAATCTTTAATTTTTATTTTTAATTATTAATTTTATTTTATACTTTATTTATTTGTAAAATGGTTTTTCATCTTGATATTTGATTCTTTGTGATTTCTAAATTTAAACGTTTGATTTTTAAGCACCTATGTGCTCAAAACTCGAAACTTGAACGCGCAGTACGCTTATTCTATTTCTAACATGAATAGAAAATGAAATGACCGAAGACACTAGACACAGAGGGTTTCAGCCGGACCTTCATTCCAACGCGTGTCTCAGGAGATCACATTTCGAACACACAAGCGGGTGTTTGTTTTTACTTTACATTTCTTCACGTGACAAACCATGTTGGCAGCTACCACGGAACTAATAATCGTGTTTCCATCTGCCACAAGCCAAGGAGCCGGTGCCTGTCTAGCACTCTTGATCTACAATCATTTTCTAGCACTATTGACTCTCTTAGCTATACCTAGCATTGACATTGTTGTCTACCTAGTAACTAGTTGTAGCTGACTAGCTATGAGCATGTTCTTTCAGTTGTAGCCGCACACTGTTCTACGTTAGCTAGTTGAGTTAATTAATTGAGTTAAGTTGAGCAAATAGAGTTCAGTTGAGTTGACTTCAAATAGAGTTCAGAAGTCGTTGTAGAAAACGATGGACGTGCATGTGATAGTCGGTTTACTTGGTGAGTTGTGCGACGTCATGCAAATGAAGAAATGTGACCTGCTATAAAGTACCACGCCCACCCTATACGGTACCGGTACCGTACTACATTTACGTAAGTGTGCGTGTAAAAGCGCGCAGTCTACTACTTAATTGTAGTAGTTTGACGATTTCGATGTTTTAATTGTGTCTCGAATTTTCCTAGACAA
Organism: Corticium candelabrum; assembly: GCF_963422355.1. NCBI lineage: Eukaryota > Metazoa > Porifera > Homoscleromorpha > Homosclerophorida > Plakinidae > Corticium > Corticium candelabrum. Next base: position 3,515,068 of record NC_085091.1, on the reverse strand, counting down.
CAAACGAGTCTGTATACTTTGTCACCACAGTTGCCAACTCGTCGATCCGCTAGTGCGGAGCCTATCTAAATACATATATATTCGCAGCATTTCCCCTCTAACCGGTTCATCTACGGCAAAGGTAGCGTGTTGTGTGCATACAATGCACGTACCTACACAGCCAGGAATCGCGGTATTCACTGGCACAACGTTCAGAGCGGAGTTGTCCGCGGCCAAGAGCAGCCAACGTGGTTTGGCACGTGAAGGAAGTAAAGTAAATACAAACATCTGCTTGGGTGTTGGAAATGTGATTTCCTGACACACGCGTTAGAATGGATGCCCCTCTGAGACCCCCGGTGTGTCTAGTGTCTTCGGTCATTTCAATTTGTAAGAAATAGAATAAGCGAACTGCGCGTTCAAGTTTCTACTTTTGAGCACATAGATGCCTAAAATCAAACTTTAAAAAATAAATCTAAAGATCACAGAAATCAAGCATCAACAAACAAAAAACCATTTTACAAATAATAAAAGGAGAATAAATAGAAATAAAATTAAAAATTAAAAGTTAAAATTTAATAAATACAAAAATGTTAAATGAGAATGCAAATACAAAATGTAAACATTGAAATATTAAAAATTAAAAAATTAAAATTAAATTAAACAATTAAATAAATAAAAATTAAAAAATGAAAACATAAAAATTGAAATGTAGAAAATTAAATGACCGGGCCATCCATTGACTGACAAATCCATGTCACACATGACCTATATATATATATATATATATATATATATATATATATACATATATATATATATATATTCATGCATTTGCAGCGTAAACAAATTTACGTGCTCTAACTGGCCTCGCAAGACAGGGTCTTCCGCGCAGTCGCTGAGCTAAACGCACGTGAATCACACGAGGAGAAGGAGCTTTCACCAAAATTGCTCCAGCGCGAGAAGAGCCTGGTCAATTTCGAGAACGTCATAGTTACGTGCGACCCCGGATCCGGTTTCATAGCTTGATAAAGCTAATTTGATTAGCTAAGCATGTAGGTTGTAACACTCGACATCGCTTCACGCACTTGATTGGTTTGCGCGAAGTATGTCGTTGACATCATCGTTCGCTTCTAGCACGTATCTAGACAGCTCAGCCATTTAATATTCTGCAGTGTCACGACTCCTTTTCGGCATTCTGTTTCGTCAACAGTACACCGCCGAATCTAGATCTGCAGCGCGGTAGTTTGAGAAATGAACTCATTGCACGCGGTTATTGTAAATATGTAGCAATCAGAGTCCGTGCATTGAAACAAGTCGTACGTAGTACACAACACATGCAACTACGAGTCAACTCTACACTTTCTGAACATGGTAGGTCCACTACATTGCTGTTTTCCCACGCCTAGATGTTTCCAGTTTACCGTGAGGAGAGCCAATATCATCCAAAAGAGCTGCTTGCTGAGTCGAAAGTACCGAAAGTACCGTCAGATAGACTGCGTTAGCAATACACGCCAATCTGATTATGACGTGGACTCCATTCCTCTGCTTTGATGAACCGTTGAGTGAAACAGGGCCGGCAGTTCTCACACCATTTTCCTCACAGTCTATAGATGTCAGAGTAACGTGCAAGAGTGCATGGTAAACACTGCTACGTCGGTTTCAATTCGCGCGAACCTGCAGATGAGTTCAGTAGAAAAAGACGTTGCTGGAGAGAGTAGGTTCAGCGAACCAGTCCCATGTAGGCCATTCCTTGGCTCATTATTCATCAGCACTTTGTCCATCAACAGCTTCACTGGCTTTCGTGTTTATGCGCTATCCGTGGAGAGCTTCCTCTCCGCTTCATGTATCAAACGCAATTACATCAGCGAGCTCTTTAGAAAATCGAATTAGTCTTATTCAAGCTATGAAACCGGATCCGTCACTATGACGTTCTCGAAAGCGACCAGGCTCTTCTCGCGCTGGAGCAATTCCAGTAACAGCTCCTCCTTCTCGTGTGATTCACGTGCGTTTAGCTCAGCGACTGCGCGGAAGAGCCTGGCTTGCGAGGCTAGGCTCTAACATAAATATCTACTCCCTGACAGTCAGAATCAGCCATTGGGTCTATCAGCATGACCAAATCCTGCAATTGCAAAGGAGAGATGACGTCTTCTATCTGCGGTACTTGAACAACATCAGCATTATCTATAGACCGTTCAGTGAAATGGGTCCGCGGCCATCAATGCCCTAACCGTCAATCGCACCCTCAAAGAGAAACAATAATCGCATAATTAGAAATCACTAGGAACGACAGTAGCATCACTAACAATGTCCAGGTCTTCCATATTTCGAAGTTCTACTCCCTGCAGCATTCCTGTTATCCATAGCTGATTAGGTGTACTCTTTCAAGCAGTCCGAAGTCGATGATTTTTGTAACCGTCACAAAATTGTTTAGAGTGGTTTATTCTGGGCTGGTACACGTACTGTAAGCAAAATAAATCTTTGCCATTTGTTACATCAAGAAGAAAACACTCTTCCAACAGAAATTAGAAAGTAGAAAGACTTATTCCAAAGGTAAACTCAAAACTAAATTTCTAAAAATAGAACGTATTGATCTTTTTATGCATACAGAGCCCAACAGCACAAAAAGTCTACACCGATGAAGTGGGTGATTTGTCTGATGTCTTGGACAGCTATTGCCTCGATCTCGTCACTTTGCCAGCAACAAGAATAGCTGTTGCAAGAGACAGCATACTAACAGACACAGTCGCTTTTCCAAAAGCAAGAAGTTTGACTTACGAAGCACTTTTAGAGTTCGTTTTGAGAACGAACCAGCTGTTGATGGAGGAGGCCCAAAAGGCGAGAATTTTTTACTATGCTTTTGCGTAGCTTAATTGCTCCAGATACTCCTTTTCGTCTCTTCGAGGGTAAGGCTGGTCATATACTGCCTATTCACAACATCGACGCTCTCATGGGAGGAATGTTTAAGTTTTGTGGCAATATGATTGCAGCTTCTATCGCACAAGGAGGACCGGGATTTCCAATGTTTTCAAGTGCGTTTTATGCATATTTACAAACTTAAGACCTAGATGATGTGTATGCTCTTGCAACGCCTGATGACATACCAGACGCAGCTGTTGCTCACTCTGCTCAGCAGGTAACAATAATTATTAAATTTATTAATTGTTTATTTATTTATTAATTGTTTATTGTATTACAAGTTGATATTTAATGTATTGCTTATTAGATTGAAAGACAAGACATTTCAAATAGAGAAATCGAAACCCATGTAACGGTGTTACAAGATTCTGTTATTGCAGTTGGCTATCCTTACCGACTTACTAAAAACGATCATGGAGAAGCTGTTTGCAGCCTGCTTGTGCATGAGATAATTTTGAGCAGACGTACGGAGATTGACCAATTTACCAACGAAGGTCAAGTGCCACTTGTAGCTTCTGAATTTCTTAAGCTGGTGACGTATGAAAATACGTTACCTCGACATTTGAAGGATTACTTTCAGCGGTATGTCTTAGAAGCAGGTATGTAACATGTTTTTTTAAATCATTGACGCAACTGCATGATTACTTGGCCTTTTTTATATGTGCTAGCTGTATACACATGCATCTACTATTTTACCCGGTTGTTGTTGAAACATGAGAAACACTTTCGTTTGCTGCTGCAGTTTGTCAGTGGAGTATCAGCAGTCCCTCCGATGGGATTCCAGATGCCGGATAGCATCACAGTTTCAAGTATCCGGTCACGTTATCCAAACTGCTCGACATGTGCCATGATACTGGAGCTCGCTATTAACTGCACCTTATATGACGAGTTTTCTGATGCTCTCAAGACAGCCACTGAACTTCAATCAATGGGTTTTGGAATTGTATAAATAGGACACATCATAAATTTGCACTACTTTCTTTGCTATTTGACTAAGCTTTCAGTAGATGCATGTTTGGTTCTATGATTATTGTGCTAGAATACAGTAAGGAATTGTCCAACAAGACTACAGAAGTATCTAATAATGGTTGATTCTAAGAGGTACGTGACTAGCCGACATTGAAGTGATGTACTATAAAATTATATAGTTTTCAACATTGCTCCCTGTGACGATTAGAATGTCATCTACACAAAGTTATTTGAGCTTCGTGACTCGATGCACGTGCACTTGACCTAAATAGACACGTACAAACAGTGTCATTACACTGTTACGCGATGGGCAGCAGGGTCTAATTAGCGTTCACATGTAAATTTCGCCTGTCATCTGTACGACACTCTAAATTTCACGCACTTCCAGACCCAAAATTGGGAAAACAGTTAATTCGCAGGCGAATCACAATTTTTAATTAACCGCAAACTCAAATACGGTGAGTGAGAAACAGCAGACATCACATGCTCAGACATCGACGAGTGTGCACGCTGACTAGGGTGCGAAAATTCGTGAAATTATACGCAGAAGTTCATTCTGGGAATAGGAAGACTGTGGTTATTAGCATGTAGGAAGCGTTTCTATATTAATGTATGCTGCACATGTGACACATGTCAGGGGATTTCCCGAGAGGCAATAATTTAGACACACGTACGTGCGATTGTATGGAAATAGAGTGAGCTGCAGCGAGTGTTAAGATACAGCATGTTTTTAGCTACTTGTGAGTAGTATAAAACCGTGAGCGTATAGGTACTCGCTTGGTTTTTTAGAGCAAACGCACAAGCGTAGAAATCTAATTATCATTCATTATCTTCTATAATTATAATTATTGAAAAGAATAATTATAACTGTAATAAGAATTTTTGAAAATAAATTTTTGTAGAAAAATCTAAACGATGTAGCTGTATGGCCTCTTCTAGTAATCTCATATTGCAGTCTCATTTCATCGCCTCGTCTCATTGTTTCATTGCCTCTTCTCATTGCAATATTTAATTAATTTAATGCTAACAATATTATTTTAAATTAAAAAATTAAATATAAACTGTTACTACAATACTTACGTTTTATTTTTAAATAGTATTTTTATTTTCTATTTGCATTTTTAAAAATTTTAATTTTTCGATTTTTATTTCAAAGTTTGCGCTCTCGTGTTGTTTTGCTGTTGTTTCGCACGCATAGCTTCTCAATGCAGACTCGACCTCGTTGACTACACCCAAAATTACTAGTAGGTGATCGAGTGCATCAGGAAAAATCCCCCATCTCTATGCACATAGGAAGTAGACGACGTAAGTACATGTGTGCACGCTGACTATCATTGTACGCAAATCCGTGAAGTTGTGTCAGAGATTATATAGAGGTTTTAATGTGGAAGAAGTCTACTAAGTGTTCTACACGTGTAAGGGGATTTCCCGAGAGGCAATTACACGTAGTCCCCATCTAGAAGTGTTTCGACAACCCAATCAATTGTAGTATAGAAATAGAGTAAGTCGCAGCGAGTGTCTAACGCGTACAACATATATACGACATGTTGTAACTCTCCAACCGGCTACCAAAGACTACATACTGCATGTGTTGTTTAGATTTAGAAAAGTGGGAGAGTAGGCACTTTCAATTGGTTTTGTGGAGCTCAAAAACGCAGCCTTGTTGCAATCATACAAGAATACAAGTGAAAAAATCTTCAAAAACTAGATTCTCTGTAGTAGATAAAATATAATTATATAATCCTTTTTGCATGCAGTCTCCCTAGTCCCATACTGTTGTGTAGCTGCATGCGGTAATCTGCATATCGATGCAGTCTCATATTGCATTTTCATATTACAGTCTCATCGCATGGTCTCATCGCATGGTCTCATCGCACGGTCTCTTCGCACGATCTCATCGCACGGTCTTATCGCATGGTCTCATCGCATGGTCTCATGGCATGGTCTCATAGCATGGTCTCATGGCATGGTCTCATCGCCTCATCGCATTATCTCATCGCATGATCTCATCGCCTCATCCCATTGTCTCATCGCATGATCTCATCGCCGCATCTCATTGTCTAACTTTGACACAAATGGCACGCCCTAGGAGATGTCGTGTTATACGGGAAGCTGGCACGACGGCGCGAGAGGGTCTGGTACGAGACTACTACTTATACGAATCACATTGGACCTCACAGCTTCAGTTAAAGAAAGTAGGCGGGATAATCCCAGATCTCTCCGCCGTTCGCTCGAGTCTACACGCATGGCGATTGCTGCGCTTGCTCAATTCCAAAGATCTCCTTCTCTCTGGATTTTGTCAACAGGCCGCTTCTTTACTCATTTGTTTGGCAGACAAAACCGAAAGCTCCAATCTACCGCTCCTGATGACTGTCCTGTAAACAGTCACAACGAATGGGACCATCTGGAAGAGGTTATTGTCGGACGAGCAGAAGGTGCGTATATACCGCCGCATAGTCTGGAAGTAGAGGCAATTTGCGACGGTGAATTGTTGTCATATTACGAGAAGCATGCTGGACAACCGTTTGCTCGTGTAGCTGAAGCAGAATCAGAGGTTAAGGAATTCTGTAGGGTGCTCGAACACGAAGGAGTGACTGTCAGGCGACCGGATGTTCAAGATCAGTCTTTCGTTTACTCGACACCCGACTTTAGTAGCTCGGGTATGCACAGTGCCATTCCTCGGGACATCATTCTGACCGTCGGTAACGAACTGATCGAATCCCCAATGGCGTGGAGAAGTCGATTCTTCGAATACCGTGGCTACCGCAATCTCATGAAAGAATATTTTCAAAGAGGAGCAAAGTGGACGACAGCTCCAAAACCGTTCATGTCTGATCAACTATACGACCAAGACTATGTTGGCACATCAGCCGAGGATCGTCGTTCTCTAGTAGCCAAAGGAAAGTTTGTGACAACAGAGTTTGAGCCATGCTTCGATGCAGCCGATTTCATGAGATGTGGACGAGATATTTTCGCTCAGAGAAGTCACGTGAGGCCTCTTAGTCTAAGTAATAGAGTCAGAGCATGGTTGCAAGGATTCATCAATTGTTCAGTTGAAACTCGAGGGCTTTTATCTACGAAATAATAGCCTAAGCGGAGGGGATGTCGATTATCAAGTTGATAAGCCGGCCATCTTGTTACTCTCTGTTTGCGTTGACCTTTTGCTCGAAAGTGACTGCTGTATTTGTTTATCATACTCACATGTTAACTGATATGCATTAACTATAGAGGTCATATTGCAATACAAAGATGGTAGGTAACGACAGAAAAAGTCGCAAGCTTTCAAGACGAAACAAAACGAGCAGAAGAATCAGAAATACCAAGCAAATACTCGCGAAACAATAGCGACTGTGAGTTCGTTGAAGTCAAAGCGGCCTAGATTGACTTGCTAATTGGCTACTTCCTCTATTAGCAGCATTCTTGTTGTAAGACCATTCTTTCTTAATGAGTTGAGAACCCTAACAACTCTTGATATGCCAAAGTATTATCAAACCGCCTGTGCAATACATACGCCGTCGTTAACCTAACTATAGAAAATCCGGGAACCTGCGGATTCTCATGATACCAAGGTCTTCACTGTCTGCTGTATTGCGCAAAAGATATTACAGAATTTTAAAGAGCAAGGTCAACGCTAACAGAGAGTAGCTAATCTACAAGGTGTGATAGTAATTAAATCTACAAGGTGGTCTGCAATTAAACACTGAGACAAATCCAACTCTGTGACATTTTTACAAACCTTCATGTGTAAAGTACGTGTTTTCAACGCCAACACTCACCCACACAGATCTTTGGAACACCTTCATGTTACAAGAGACAGAAACAAGAAAAAATTAAAACTGATCTATTCACCGGATCTACTTTACAAATTCCGTATATATTACATCTCTCTCTCTCTCTCTCTCTCTCTCTCTCTCTCTCTCTCTCTCTCTCTCTCTCTCTCTCTCTCTCTCTCTCTCTCTCTCTAGGTCTAAACAGTATCATTTTGAAGTGTTTAAACCGTTTACCGCACTCCAGGAAAGTTTAATCACTAAAGCTAACAACGATACACCACAATGAAGGCAACAGAACACAACACTAGAAGTAGTCAAACCATTACACTAGGAATAATTAGCCTCCCACGTAGTTCTTCATGGTACATAGTTTTCAGTTATGTAAACAGGTCGCCTGGAGACTTCTCCAGATTTGATGGTGACCTCTTGTTGTTAGTGTTTAGGCGCCTCCTGTGGTGTTATTGACTCTGTGTTGTTTAGTGCATCCTTAGCTGTCTGGTCGTGTGTCTGCTCGCTTTTGTTTTCTGTTTCTGGTGTGTTTTGTGTTCAGTCGTCTTGCTTGTGATTGTAGGTTCTGATGTTCTCAACGTCTCTGCTGTCTTATTGATTTGCGACTGATTGCGGCGTAGTGTGCGTCCTCCCATAACACGAACCAGGTATGACCTGGGTGTGTGATGTGCAACTACTTGCGCTGGCACCCAAGTCCCTCCTTCTCGAATGTGGACGTTTTCTCCTAAAATCAGTTGGGTACTGCTGTTCTGGATCTGTCGCAAAAAGCATGCCCCCTGTTGCTTTGCCAGCTTGTCTCTGATTTCTTGCTGTTGCCATGCACGAGGCTCTAGTGTCTTTCTGTTGACAGTAAGTTGGGTGCGTAATTGTCTGCTTTGCAGCAGCTCTGCTGGTGATGGTAGCCCGTCTCCAATTGGGGTGGTTCTGAGTGCTCTCAGCATGTCTTAGAGAGAACGGCCGTCAGCAGACATCTTTCTCATTGTTTTCTTTGCCGTTTGTAAGCTTCGCTCAGCTTGACCATTGCTTGATGGGTACCCTGGGCTTAAAGTGACATGCCTAAACCTAATGTATCAGCCAGAGGTCGGAAGTCTGCGCATGCGAACTGTGGCTCATTGTTGGAGATGACTTCTTTCGGAACCCCGAAGTTGGCAAATGTTCGTCCACGGCCTTTAGATATCACGAGATCTGGTGTAGTCGACTTTGGTAACGGTGATCCATTTACTGTAGTAATCAACTGACTTTAGACATGGTATTCCGTCCAGGTCAAAAATGTCCATTCCAATTAATTATATAACCTTCTGGTAAGGATAAAGGAGGATCGTGTGAGGTGTATAAGGAAGCCTGGGATTCTCGTTTGGCCTTCCTGACATCTACTGAAGCTTGCTACTTTGTTCTCTATGTCTATGTCGTGCACTACCTTGGCCAATAAGCTGAGTTCTTGGCTCGTTCTAAGCATTTCACCATCCCAAAATGGCCATCATGTATGCTTTCCAGTACTGATCGTCAAACGGCAGTTGGTAACACTGCTTGACTGCCTTTGAATAGTATTTCGTCTTTCACGGTCAGATCATGTCGGACTGTTCAAAAGGGCCGTACTGGGTCAGGTACTGCCTTGCAGTGTGAGCGCCAGCCAGCTGTTATGTATGTTCGTATGGTTTGTAGGGTTGGGTCTTGTTGTGTTGCTTCTCTGTACTGAGACTGTCCCACCAGGGTGGGAATTGCCTGTTGCATGACTGTCGAAATTTGGTCTTCCGTGAGGGCAGCATGTCCTTCGTATACCACTGTTGTAGGCGCCCTGCTGAAGGCATCTGCTAGTACCATGTCTCTGCCCGGGCAATACTCCAGGTTGTAATGGTATCTGAGACAATGTTGCCGCATCCTGTGCATACGTGGTGAGACTTCATTGAGAGGCATTTTTGATATGCCTAGCAAAGGCTTGTGGTCGGTCTCTACGGTGATGGTCTGACCATGTATGTATTAATGAAATCTCTCCAATTCCAACTGTACTGCTATCATTTCTTTTTTCAATTGAGCGTATGTTTACTGTGTGCTGGTCGAATTCCTTAAAACATATTCAACTGGTTAGCCCTGTTGATTTAAAGCTGCACCCAATCCATATGAGGATGCATCGACAGTGATAGTGATTGCGAGTCTTGGGTCAAAGAGATGTAGAGTTTGAGCATTAGAAACTATTTCTTTAAGTGGGTTACTGCCTCATTATGAATTGCGTCCCACGTCCACGACACATTCTTTGTATCAGTTGCTGTAGTGGCTGGATCTCCTTGCTAAGTCTGGACAAAATTTGGCTAAATATGTAATCATTCCAAGTAGTCGATTTACATCTGCCTTTGACTCAGGCTGTGAGAACTGTAGCATTGCTTCAATCTTTTCAGGGTCAGGCTAAATGCCTTCCGAGGTCAAAATGTGGCCCAGATATAGAAGTGACTCCGGTCCAAATATGCATTTGTCTCGATTGAGTTTTAAGTTCAGCTCACGGCACCTCTGTAATACAGCGTGCAATCGCTCATCATGCTCTTCCCTGGTAGTACCTGACACTAGTATGTCATCAACATACGTGTGGACACCTTGAATGTCCGAGAAGGCTTCTGTGACAATCCGGTGGAAAACCTCCGGGGCGGAGATAATCCCGAATGGTAGCCAGAGGTATCTGTATCGACCAAACGGTGTTGCAAAGGTTGTCAGGTAGCTGCTCTTTTCCTCCAATGCCACTTGTAAAAAACCCGAGGTAGCATCTAGTGTGCTGAAGTACTCACAGCTTGCTAAATCTGCAATTATCTCTTCTGTTGTCTTGATTTGATAATGTTCTAGTTGAAGCCAGTTGTTTAGTTGAAGCACTCGGACCCATGCAGATGCGTAGCTTGTCTGTTCCCGGCTTGAATTTATTAGTACAATGGGACTGGCCCATGCTGTACCCTCTGTCACCCTAGCAAGGATATTTTCGCCTACCATTTCCTCCAGCTGTGCCTTTAGTTGTTGCATGTACTTGAAGGGTCTCGTTTAGCCGGTTGTATGGTTGATTGAGCATTTTTCCGCAGTCGAATGGTATTTTTACCTGGAAGTTGCCAGAGTTCTTGGAATACATCGATAAATTGACTGATTGCTTCTGGTAGTTCTTGAGTTTTGGTAACTGACTGTGCTTGTTGAATGATACCAATTTTTCTTAATGTGGGGTAGTCCTATCAAGGTCTCCACTTTTTCAGCAACTACAATAAACTCCATCGTTCTAGTCGCACCTTTAAATGTTGTTTCTAGTGTTGTTTTCCCTGTAACTGTCAGTTTTGTCCCTCCATATGCTGTTAATTAAGCGAGTAGCAGTTTGCTCTGGGGGTTCCTCACACACTACATTGTATGCCTGGAGAGGAAGGATGTTGCATGTGGCACCTGTGTCAATTTTGGCTTTTAGTCCTCTCCCATGTATGTCTAAGATGATATCCTACACCCTGTCGTTTACTGTATCAGAACGCCTACTAATTCTGTAGGCAAAAAAGTGGTCTTTGGCTATTTCCTTCTCTTCACTAGTGATGGTTTCGCTAGGTGTCACTGTGTTCGCGGTCTCCTTCTTGCTGCGCGTTTCAATCCCGAGTCTCTTTTTTCAGCATTCTTGCAAGCCTCCGCTGTATGATTCAGCTTGTTGCAGTAACTACAGCTCTTGCTCCATGCTGGACAGGCCCGTGGCTCGTGTCTTGCCGTGCAATAATAGCATCATACCTGTCGGCACACTTTGGATTCTTTTATCGCGTGCGCCGATGCAGCTTCCGAATCGCATTTTTTGTTGTTGTGGTACTCGGCGCCGCCATGCAGGTGAGATAGCGTTGTCGCTTTCATAGAACGGCACATATCCACAGCCTTTTCTAACATGAGACCTGATTGTCCAAGCAATTTCTCTCTAACTCTGTCCGATGCTATGTTCATGACGATTTGATCGAGTACTATCTTGGGCTTCTCTGCGTCGTGGTAGGCACACGTTTCTACCATGCGCAGTAAGTCAGTGTAAAAAGTATGGAAGGCCTCACCTGACTTCTGTTTCCGCTGAAGCGTTTATAGATCTCGTTCGTTTAGGTTGAAGTGAGTCGTGGTGTTGAGAACCACGTCTAGCTTGTCTTTGTCTTCTTCGTTCGCCCATGTGAATGTCTTGTAAATTGATATTGCCTTCCTGGCCATTGCTGTGAGCAGTACTGCGACTTACGTTGATTCTGGCTCTTTGTGCTTGTTTGTCGCTTTCAAGTAAAATCTAAAGTGGTCTCGCCACTGTGGCCATTCTTTTGCTGCGTCTCGTGGTGAAAATAATGACGGTGGTCGAAGTGCGTCCGCCATGTCTTCAGAGTCGGTTCGAATCGGATACTCCCGACAACATGTAGTATACCACGCAATGTGTAGTCAAGACGATTAGAACTGACCTGTTCCTTCCCTGGATCTACTTTACAAACCCCGTATATATTGCACCTGCCACACCCCGCATGAGAGTGTCTTCTACAGTGACTCTCTCGAGACATTGATTCGTGACGCACGCGCAGAAGGCACGGCCTCGCAGTTCTCATCGATGTTCGCGCTTACGGCAAATTCGCAAGTACGTTACCCGGTTTGCAAAGCCAGTGCAAACCAGCATTCCATGGGGCAGGTGCAACGTTTAAAATGATAACAAGCTCAAACCAGGCTCGCAAACCATAATAGTCTACAGCCTCTACATAACTAGCATAGAGGACCGCATATTGACCAATCAGCGAAAAGGTCAGGTGACATACTTCTGCACTAATTTGTTTGTTTTCGACATGGATGGTGTTTTTGTTACTGTACATCTCCATATCTATAGCTACGAGGTGTGTCTGTCTGTTTGTCTGTGTATTCTTGGCCAGGTGTACATGTATCTCCGCTGAATTTGGCTCGTGCACTCCGATCCTGTATACGGGCCGACAGTGACGCTTGGAGGAATTTCTCCAGCGTGCACGTGGCCTCTTCTTGAGGGGGTTGAGCCCAGCGTAACCATTCTCGACAACGTAACCGCTACATCTCCAGGGGCGGCGGAGCTGGGGAATAGATGCTCGGTCACCCCAACTTTGAGGACATTGACTCTATTTTTGCAAACAAACAGTACCCATGTGTACGCCAATGTTTTCATGCCCCGCCCCTAACTTGCGAGTCGTCTTGTTGCTCCTGGTTTCAGTGTCACTTGTGAAATATTATCAAAAATCTGTTAGGTATTATGGTAACTGGAGACTGGCAAACTGCAGATGGACTGACTTTATTCTTTAATTAAATCCAGACGAGTCGTGGCGTAGTCTCGCATAGCCACACCGCTCCACTTTTTGCTTCTCTGCCTACGCGAGACTGCACAAATTGTTATCATCATTATCATCACCATTGTGTAATTTATTGTGATCATTTAATTAAGTTTGCAAGACGGGGTTTACAAAAGTAGACGAGGTCTAAAATGGGCGTGGTTCAAACACCTGTCCTCGTGGTGTATACTTACATGCGCAAACAGCTTGGCAATTGATGGTGCAAGTAATCGTAGACTTACAGTTAGCAGGACAAAGAAGTTTGTTTCTCTAGACATTTGCTGACACATTAATAGAAAGGACTATTTAGAGGCTCCCTCCTTCTCTAGTTTAAAGACATCTAGATTGTCTTTTTTTATGTTTGTTGCTTCAGCAAATTGCTATTTTGTTCTCTTGACTAACTTTTTCATCTGTAGGTAACAAACAAATTTGGCATTGAGTGGTTGCGACGCCATCTTGGTGACGACTACCGCATCCACGAGGTGTCCTTCGGCGATCTCAATCCCATGCATATCGATGCCACTCTTCTTGCCATACGTCCAGGTATTGTGTTGTCGAATCCCGAGAGACCATGTCATCAGATCGACATTTTCGAGAAAGCAGGATGGAAAGTCGTCTCTGTTCCTGCACCGGTTGCCGATGATTCCTGGGTGGCATCAAACTGGATCTCTATGAACGTTCTCATGTTGGATGAGAATCGTGTCGTCGTTTCAGCCAAAGAATATCCAATGCACAAGATGTTTGAATCTCTCGGTATCCAGTGCATCAAAGTCGACTTGAGCGTTGCTAATGAAATTGGTGGAAGCTTTCATTGCTGGACAGCTGATGTGAAGAGAAAGAGTACACTCGAGTCATATTTCTAAACAACTTTAGTCTAACTACAAATGTTGCGCTTGATTATCTAGTGTTCACTGCAGTTATTGCATATTTTATACTCCTGCTAAAATTCATTACTAGATCCAGCTAGCGGATGATGTAATGTAGCATCTGTAACGGGACAAATACTACTCGCAACGCCTTGCCATAGCTATTAATTCGTTTCTGTTCTCTGGTACCCTCGCTACAACGCCTATGTGACGTGTCATACACCGCTATTCTTCTCTGCTTGTACTCGCGAGTGCACACACACAAACACGCGTCCTGTGCAACGAGTGTGTAAATGTCGAACGAACCTTCTAGGGCTAACCAACGCGTATCGAACGGTTACGCTAATAAATGAAGAAGCACTAGAAGTGCGAACCCTCGGCTGGTATGCACCATAAAAGTAATTAGTCGCGCTATGACAGAATAGTATATACAACACCAACCGCCAAGTACTGCGAAAGTCTAGAGCACATACAAAACCAGCTTTCGGTTAGATAGTACAAAAGAAGCAGCACTGATTTTCAGTAAAAAGTACGATTTCCTTCACCTACAAATTAATGTTTGGGCTTTCAGAAGATGACACTATTGATGGAACAAGCATAATGTTACAACCTTTGCTCTCTAGACGTTTGGCTCTTTGTGCAACTTCTCTAGGCGTCTGATTGTTTGTAAAGCTTTAGAGGTCGTAAGAAACCACTATAGGCGGATTTAGGCGTGGGATAGGTAACAGCAGAGCCAAAACAAAATTGGATGTGGGAAGACATGAACGCTACAAATGTAGCTAGATTAGGCGTTGTTTCTAAGTGCTAAACCCTCACGTACAACAAAAGAAACAGCTCGCCACCGATTTTCCAGCTCACTACAATCTAGACGTCTGGTTGTTTGTGCAGCTTCTTTGGATGTCTGGTTGCTGTCGCAATGGGGGAAACATGTACGTTACAAATGTAGTTGTTTCGAAGTGCTGGAACAAGCCAAATGTTACGAGACGGAGAGCTTCGACGCTAGGCCGGCTGGCTATCTTCGCCTTACGTGATGAAGTAACGCGCGTGATCACGGTTCTGTTTGTTGGTGGGAAACATGCACGTTACAAATGTAGAGCAAAACAAATAGCTTACCACCGGTTTTCCAGCTCACAAGAATGTAAACGTCTCGTTCTTTGTGCAGCTTTTCTAGGCGTCTTGTTTTTTGTGCCGCTTCTCTAGCTAGACGTCTGGTTGTTGCCTAGTAGCAGCTACCAAACAAAGAGAGGTGGAGCCTCAGGATGACTTCACGTTCGACAATTGGTCGGTAATGACACCATTTCTCGTCTATTGGTCGGAACAGCTTCATTTGAATCTGTGCTGATTGAGTACAATACGGTCGGTAGCGATGTCGGTCGGTCATCGAACGATTACTATACCCTTAGCTCGGAAATCCGAGACTCGGGTAATAAGGCAAACATCATAGTATATATGGATACGCCCACGCTACATAGATTCAAGGCACTTGTATAAGTTGCTATCTATCTTAGCTTTCCGTACGACTAGTACCGTATTTCCTCGTTTTAGCGCCGACCCCGTATTACCGCCTGCCCCGTTTTAGCGCCGGGCTGCCAGGCCGGTTCTCAAATATCCGGGTACCGCCTTCTAGAGACACGCAAAGACCGAAGCGTGAGTGTTGAGCAATCGATCGCCACGTGTCGAATCAATGGAACAACGCCGTAAGCAACGGTCATTCGACGTGTCTTACAAGCTGAAAGGCCATTGAGTTCGCAGAGGAGAAATCTAGGGAAGAGACTGCGAGGACGTTGAATGTATGCTGTCACGAGTCGTTTAGAGGATAAGGTGAGTAGGTACACGTGAGCAGCAAAAGAAATGCAATGAAGAGAACCCGCATATAGTTCACACCACTATACTAACAATACACGCTACTAAGTTCCTAACTAAGAGTATCTATAATAACATGTTACCGGCGACCGGTGCTCAGTCATTCGACGTCAAACTCCTTCCATTTCTTCAAATATGGTTGCTTGCTGACACGTGACACCACTCCCTCCAAGTTGAAACTTTGGGGATTCAACTTTAATTCCTAATCACCGTCATCAAGCGAGCGACTAAGAAAATCGGCGGCGGCGATGTCGCGCCCTTTGAATGTCTCGATCCGCATTTTGACGTAAGTGCTGAGCTACAATAATCCGTCGGTAATAAAACAAGAACCTTGTCACCTTTTGCAAAGTGTCTTTGTCCTGCTCTCGAGTCATTGTGGCGTTTCTGATATTGTTGTGCCTTTTGTAGATCTTCTCTTGCTATTTGTGTGGTACGCTTAAAGTCTCAAAGACATACTGATAATTAAGTAGTACGCACTTCTGTGTCACCACCTTCATGTGTCCAAAGGTGACGAAGTATGCACATCGGTCCTCGCATTGTTCTTCAGTAGAACAATGCAAATGGTGAAAAGCCCGTGGAGTCTTATGATACTCCTCGGTCCGCAAATAACAAAGCATTGACATATCTATCCCACTGTTTAGGCTTTTCCATACACAATCGTCTCAGCATCGTTTTCAATGTACTGTACCGTTAACTCTTCCACGAGACCATTACACATAGAATGATAAGGCGTTGTAGTAAGTTGACCGATGCTAAGTAGTCTGGAAACCTCCTTCATGCAATCTAAAACGAATTGTCTTCCTAAGTCACTCAGTACTTCCTCCGGTATTCCAACTCGGCTGTAAATGTCGACGAGAGCCTCCGCTACCGTCTTTGTATCGATGTTCTTGAGAGGGATGGCTTCTGGATATCTGGTCGCGTAATCGAATAACGTTAGGATATATCGATGACCGCTGTCACTTGGTGGGGAGATCGGTCCCACAGGTCGACTGCCACTCTTTTCAACTGTACGTCTATTATATGCATGTTTTGTAGCTGTACCCTGCCACAAACTCCTCTCTTGTCCGTGCGCTGACAGATATCACAAGATTTACATAACTGAGCCACTTCTCTTCGAACTGAAGGTCAATATAAATTGCTAAGTACTCGGTCAATAGTCCTCCTCGATCCCATGTGAACGCACAAAATAGACTGATGAGCAAGTTCCATCAATTGACGCGGTAGCTGCTTCAGAACAACGACCTGTCTCACTGGCTGTCCTCCATCACTCTTGGGTGGATGTACGACCTGTAGGATACCATTCTTGATTTCATATCTCAGACCACTTTGACCGTCGGTCATATATACACTCCCCGTAATTGGTCTGTATCTTTCAAGTGTACGGTCATGATTCTGTAATTCTTTTAATCGCTCTTGGTCGACCGTGAGCGAACTGGCTCGCCTCAGGCATCTTCAACTGGGTGGTTTTCCTTTGACTTCACTTGTGATCTTGTCACCACGGCGACTGAATGGATGTCAGAATCAGATTGATGAGGACTTTTGACTTCCGGTACTTTGCCAATATTAACGTCACAAATGGCGTCTTGAAGACATAAAGCTTCCACTGTGCCTGATAAATACGGGTGTAGACTTCGACACGGGCAATCGGTACCCTCTTGATGAATTTATCAACCAACTGGATAAAACTATTGTGTCCGGTATATTGGTCTTGTCTCACAAATTGATGTTTGACCATTACACCGCTACATCCGGTATCTCTGAGTGCGGCGATCTTAGTATCTCCAATCCAGCCTTTGGCAATGGGCATGTTTTCAGACATGACTGTCTTCACAATTTATGTGTTAATACTCACGAGCACCTTTTCTGTTGTCTCTAGCGTCGGTGACCTCGCGGCCGTGAGGTAAGACGTTTTACGCTGTGATCAAGGAACGGTTGGAAGACACAGACATTCGACGATTTGTTTTCTATAATCGCTTGTTCTACCCTTTCGTTGCAAAGAATGTTTATCCTTAAAATTAATCTCACCTACTGCTGCTTTGTATGGGGTCTTGATGTCTTCGTTTGCCCCACGTCGAACAAGCTAACACTTCTTTGCCTCGTGACACAATTTATCACATACATAACATCACGTCCTAACCCTGGATGTACACTCTGAACCTCGATGTCCGAACTTCTTGATGAAGAAGCATTAGATAGCAGCTTTCTGGACTTCTTCGCGAGATTGGATGTCGTCGAAATCGACTGCTCCTTATGCCGCGGAAGATTGTCGCAACGTAGAGGCTGAGTAGCATTTTCTATTGTGTGCTGTCAGACATCTCTTTGCAGCCTGCGTCAACTTTCTAAGATCCGGAAACTCTCTTCCTCGAAGGTGGATGTCCAAGTCTTTGGGACAGGCGCTAATTAATAAACTGCTCTTTTATAATTAGCTCTTTGATTCCAGTCGCTGATTCCTCTGTGTGAGATAATAATATCCAAGTCATACTTTACTGCGACTTCGTCCGGCATTCTGGAGTACACGTCGAGACCCTTACCTGTCATTAACGCGCTAAGTGCGGTTGCCCATTCGGACTTGGGCCAAGAGTTGCTTGTCGCAAATCTTTCGAATCGCTGTAAATAACTGTTAATTTCGTCGCTACCGTTCTGAAACGTAGAAAAACTTGCCTGTACTCCCTCGGCTTCAGGACTCCGGCTCAACTGTCGTGCGACGACGGCAGCGTCCTCCTTCTCTATTCTTTTCATCTCTAACTCACGCTTGTGTGCTGCTTCTTCATTCTCCAACTCCAAGACTCTCAATTCTCTTTCTCTATGTCTCTCTTCTCGTTAATTCTATTGACTGCTGTTAGCTCAACAACAAAGGATTGTAGTTTCTTACATTGCAGTCCCATTTTCTCAACAAGTTTTACCAAACGCTCCATCATCTATATGTGTATACCTTTCTATCACGTCAGTGGTCTCGTCTTCCGCTGAGCTGCCGGCGTTCTTCGTTGCACCTATCCTTTACCGCTTGAGCCCCCACTGTCACGAGTCGTTTAAACATGAAATGGAGGGGCTAATAAAATTAAATTGCAATCTTTGAGTCACCTTCCAGTGTATATGCCTAGACAACTACCTAACTTTTTACTGCACAATGTGAGATCATTGAATGCTGCCATACGGCCATTGCTAAGCGCCTAGCTCACCTGGACTGCCACAAAGACTTACGTCACTGCGAAGAGACTTTGGAAAAGGAAGGTCGTTTACCCAGTACAACATTTCCTAGACACTTTTCAACGGGTCAATATCAGAACGAACTAGCAGTGTAGTCTGTGTAGGCACATGTAGTCTCGCAAGCCAGGCTCTTCTGCGCAGTCGCTGGGAAAGCTCCTCTCCTCGCGTGATTCACGTGCGTCTAGTTCAGAGACTGCGCCTTCACGTAAAGGCTTCTATTCGTGCATGCATGCGTGCGTGCGTGTGCGTGAGACATTGTGGCTAGGAAATTTAGTGCTATTTATCAAAAATGTTGTAGTACAAGATATTGTGGTCTAAGCTCTCTATAGAAAACATGCTAAACCACATTACCGCCAGCACCAACGCAATATGATTCAGTTCGGGTTTTTGTACCCGCGAAAAATTTAGAATTTTGAGGCTAATAACATAAACGTATGTTGAATAGCAATGCGGAGACGGTATTTGTCATCGCTCCAATACGGTCGGACGGTCGAGAACTGATTGGGTGCCATTTTTTGAACAGATAACGCTTGCCGTACCATACGAGTTTGAGACAGCAATGATACACTGCG
Organism: Corticium candelabrum; assembly: GCF_963422355.1. NCBI lineage: Eukaryota > Metazoa > Porifera > Homoscleromorpha > Homosclerophorida > Plakinidae > Corticium > Corticium candelabrum. The sequence goes on along the minus strand of NC_085091.1, from coordinate 3,495,620 downwards.
CACGTGACACATCATAATACATTTAGTGTTAAATTTAAATTTAGCGCCAACGCACTGAGAACAGAACGTTAGAAAGATGAGAATCTAGTAGTTAATTAGTGACATTACAGGCTAGTTGTAAAATTCGTGTGGAGTCCGTATGCAGGCAGTTGCCATGACATGCGATGTCAATTGCACAAGACTCTTCAGGAACTGCATCACGTGTCTAGATGTCCTGAGTGTTACGTAGTGGTATTCCCCTATAGCTATTTATATAAAAATTTCTCGTTCATCGTTTCTTGGCACACATCTGGACGAATGCAGCTAGCCCGCATCTTGCTTCTCTGCTCTTTATTTGACAACAGTAGCGGGTTATGGTTTTGGAGTAGGAGAAGAAGACGTGGTTGCAGTGCGATTAACTGTGCAGTCAACAACTGGTCGTCTTGGTCAAATTGCGGTGCGGATTGTGGTACGCGTGGCTATCAAAACCGGTACCGTTCCTTGTATCGAGCTGCTAGCTGCGGAGGATCATGCAACACTAACAATAATGTAGAGTCTCGATTGTGCAACGGGCCGTGTTGTCAAGTCAAGTGAGCTAGCTGTTAATAAATAAGTCGTTTGTGTCCGTCTCGTATACATGCAGCTTTAACAGTATAAGAGTGTCGCATTAAAACGCTGGAGACAAAACAAAATAGTCGCAATAACTAAACACTTAGTTACAGCCCCTAAAACAGTCCCTATAACAGTCCCTAAAACAGTCCCTATAACAGTCCCCACTTCCGGATAATTGCCGAAACCAAACAGTCGACATACAACATTCAATTTTCAAGTCAGAAAATTGCTAACCGACAAATTGCATGAATACTCAATCCAAACCATACTCAGCAACATATTGCGGGTCAAGCGATTAAAGTGATTTTGGTCAAACACACACACACACACACACACACACACACACACACACACACACACACACACACACACACACACACACACACACACACACACACACACACACACACAGGGATTTGCATGAATACTTGACGAGGGACGTTGCAATGAGGTATTGGGGCAAACCAAGATTGTGTCACCCTTCTTCCAAGTGTTTGAACGTCCCCACTCAATCACAGAGCTCGAATACATTGAGCATATTGTTCAAGCTGCCAGCAATGCGAATAATGATGCGGGGCCTAAAACAGAAACCGAAAAGAACGATGAATAACTGTTACCTCACAAAGCTGTATTAAAGGCTAGTGAAAGCCGACGGTACGTACCGATTACGCTGCTACCGATGCTGTTACACCCACCAACAGCCGATATGGTCTCTCTTCTAGCCACTCCAATATCAAACTAACGGACACGTCGTCGCACACATTGTATTATACCTACCTCACGCCAGCGAGATCCTAAATCTGTTCAATTCTCAGACGATTACGAAAGAAGCACGGCGACCAGCATGTTGTAGTATCGCGGTACCGGTACCGGTACTGCCAATCTCAATCAGTTTGTAAGACTCCGGAAACGGATCTCCTATACCTGCAACACAGCCAATGATGCTACCGCTGTTAATGGAGTAAAATGGTAGAGCTCTCGATGTTACCAACACGGTTTAAAATCTA